>NC_073696.1:139213359-139343437 GCF_029784165.1 Wyeomyia smithii
CATGTGGAAGAAAATTAATCGAAACCAACTGAAACCAGTATGAATACTCCTCAGAATTCTTACAAAAACACATAATTATTTTTAATCTATTATGTTTATTACGTACCGACAGTGTCTTCTTCTTTCTTGAAAAACAGTCACAGCACAAATTAACAGAAACCGACGTTAAATTTAAGTGGCATCAACAGAAACCAATACGAAAATCGCATAGAACTATTCCATAAAATATAAAAAAAAATTAAGGCTATCGTTTAAGTTCGCCCGGTGATGAAAACTTGTTTCGAATTTTTCCGATCAAAGGCAACAAAAAATCGTTACTCACTAAAACCCACAGAAAACCTCTCAGAAACTCAGAAGGGCGGGAAATATCAAGGGTTGGTTTTTAACGTTTTTTAACTTTTCCAGTTGATATTTTTTATTGCCATGGCATAGTGACAATATGGTTTTGTCCTGAACAAAAATTTTCGCAAAACCTAATGGCCAACCATTTTTCGGGTATCTTTTTTTTTTCAAACATACATGATACCAATTGTTTTTCACGTGACCATGTGTCATAAAGCTGTTTATGCGAGAATATGCATGTTCTAGGTTTAATGCCACCAGTTATCAGGGCTTTGGGCATTATCGAATATCACCCAACTGCGGAGCGCGAAGGTACATACAGACGTTTGAAATTAAATGGTAAATTGGTAGGTACATGGAGCTTCGAAATTTTCGCTTCAATGACATTAATATTTCATCTGCTTTTTGAGGCAGATCTGCTGCCTAAGCACAGTGCAATTGACACTTCGCAACATTATAGTTTTCAATTCACCATTTAACAATTAATTGTAAATCCAGAGATTTGTAGGAATGCAATAGTGCCTATTTAAAGAAACATGAACAGAAATCAATGTTTTTTGAGAAGCAAAAACTACACGTTTCTTTTAACAGCTTACAGAATCATTGCAGCATGAGCAAATGTCAATGATCTAAGTCAGTGTGCATTTTAGAGAAAATTGAACAGATTGATTAGATCCGAGCAATGGTAGATTAAATCATCGCACATGTAGTGTTATTCTTGTTCTTGTTTCATTTATCAGATAAATAAAACGATTATATGCAACTTTGCTCAAATAAGCCAGAAATTTAATTTACATTATCAAGTATATGCCCTTGAATAAAATCAAAGCCACGTTGAGAGTATTCTCATGCATGTCGAGTTTGCTGCTACCACGCTATAGCGCTTTTGCATAGAAAAGGTGTAGTATGCAGCGAAAACGAATATCAATTTATATGTGAATCAGGTGCATGTTTACTCAACAACATCGCCTCAATAGCGACGCTACAACAGCTTGTCTACCGCTCATCAGAGCTGCGGAAAGTCAATATCATACTACTGACATTACGCCAAAATGATGCAACACCAGAATCATCCAACTACGATGCATGGTTCATTACAAAAGAGTTTGCGATGTTACAATGATTCTCTTAGCGTCAACTCTCACTCTCATTTTTTTCTTGCTATCTTTCTCGATCATTCGGGTATAGCTGTACTGAGATTGAACCAGCAGAAATATCAACTTCATTTTGACAGCATGATGTTATGAGGATAGCAAACATAAAATCAATGATTTTTCTTCAATTGATATGTATGATATTGATATATGGACGGCGTGCGATCAGACCGAACTAAGCGCCGTTTTCTCAGATTGAGTTATTGACACCCAGTGAATATGAGAAGTAATAATCTATCTATTATGAAGTAACGAAATCGTTTGAGCATTTGATAACGATATTATAACAAGAATTCTCTGTAACAGCTTGTACACAGTAATTGCGGCGGTAAATGTTTTTCGACGCTTGGTTCGGTTTGGCTGCACGCCGACTAAAAGCATTGTCAATAAGCAACTATTACTTCGTTTTGTAACTGAGCGTATTTTAGTTTGGTACATTTTGAATCTGTATGATCATTCATTTTTATTCTAAGTAGAGAATATGCTTCTTCATAACACCAATTGTAATAAAAAGAATTCTATTAATATTTTTCAAATGATCTCATATCTGAAAAATAATATTGCATTTTTATTTGTTTTTTGACAGCATGAGTTTATTAATTTGATTTTTAAATATTGTGCTTGTTGTAGGTTAAACTAAAGACAGTGTTAGTTCGCGGCAAAAAATGAATCGCGGGTGGCAAAACAGAAACCTTTTAAATATGTATGGGTATGTATATTTATATACAGATCCTGTTAAATTTTGGCACGGTTCAACTTTGAAACTGTTCAATTTCGGTTCGGAACGGTTTTGCTTTTCTCCTAGTTTTCATTCATATTTTCTTTTAACGAAGAGGATGGCCGGAGTTAATCGACTGGTTTCGGATATATGGCCGGAATATGTTTCAGTAACATGGTAACGATGATCAAAGCAGTGCTTAGAAGCGCTAAAAATCCTAACATTCCTCTCATTGAAAAATGTAAAAATGCGGACCTGTTCCGGTTATATTCCGAATACTCGGGGTTGTTGTGCCAGCCCATCAAGCGACACCTGTAACCACTAGTTTGAAATTATAAACCTAGTTCATTGTTGGCCATATCTTGAATTGGGAACGTCACGGACCGCAAAGCAGATCAAATTTAAAAAATCCTGATAGCAACAAACTTCAAGCTGGCACTGACATAATCACGCTACTGAAACGATTTTTGATATTCCAAAAATCACCTTGATTTGCATTGCAGTGATATTTCCGAGTTAACTCTGTATATTCACGACGATTGCCAATGAGAACCCGAAAATGGCAACAAAAGAGACAAGATATTGAATCACTTTTCGGATCTCCACGCTTACTGTGATGGTTGCTGGCTATTCATGAGAGAAAGAAACGAGTGCGATGATATTTTCTCTCTCGTCATAGTCAGCATGTTGCTTGGATTAATCGCAGCTCTGCCGCTCATAGCCTGCAATCATAGTAATCTAATGACGTTGTTTTTGGAATAAAAGGCGGGAAAAGGCGAAAATGTATTTCAATTTTTTTTTAAACTAATCAGTTGATTATTGTTATTTTTATGGCTTATCAACACGTCGAATATCAAGACAAAACAAACACAAAGAGAATCATTCAAATCCGTTGATTCTATTTGGAGTGAAACGCCGTTATACAGACACCAACTTAATTTTATTTAATAGATATATATATATATATATATATATATATATATATATATATATATATATATATATATATATATATATATATATATATATATATATATATATATATATATATATATATATATATATATATATATATATATATATATATATATATATATATATATATATATATATATATATATATATATATATATATATATATATATATATATATATATATATATATATATATATATATATATACTTATCCTTGAGCTCCGTAAGGATGCTAAAAACAAGGGCGCTGCCTACAAGACGGTAGCCGAGCAGGTCCTCGGGAAAGATGTGCAAATTCGGGCACTCACCTCAGAGGTGACTCTCCAGCTCAAAAACCTGGATGAAATCACCGAGAGGTGCGATATTGCACAGGCCCTCAAGGAGAAGTGCGGAGTGGAAGTAGCCACTGAGGTAATTCGCCTCCGAAAGGGTCCAGCGGGGACCCAGGTGGCCACTTTCCGGCTTGCATCGGCCGAAGCAACTCTGGCCCTGAAGAAAGCCAAACTTAAGGTTGGCTGGTCAGTATGTCCCCTGAGCATACTCCAGCAGCCGGACGTTTGCTTCAGGTGTTTCGAGGGAGGACACAAGTCCTGGACCTGCAAGGGGCCCGATAGGAGCCAGTTATGTAGGCGTTGTGGTGGTGCTGGCCATAAAGCTAAAGACTGCGGGGAGCCTCCCAAGTGCTTGGTATGTACTGGAAAACGGGACGCCAAGCACTTTATGGGAGGCCCACGGTGCCCAGCCGGTAAGGCGGCCACGAAACCACAGGCGTGAGGGTGACACAATTGAACCTGAACCATTGCTATGCGGCACAGCAGCTGCTATACCAAGCAGCGTCTGAGTCGCGGTCGGACATCGCAATCGTATCGGACCCCTACTGCATTCCTCCCGGAAACGGTAATTGGGTTGCAGATAAGTCCAGTACGGCGGCCATATGCACGACCAGCAAGTTCCCGGTTCAGGAGGTTGTGTCAACCTCAAATGAAGGATACGCGGTTGCCAAGGTGGACGGAGTGTTCTACTGCAGTTGTTATGCTCCGCCGCGTTGGTCTATCGAAAGGTTCACCCAGATGGTCGATCTGTTATCTATGGAGCTGACGGGACTAACACCCTTAGTAGTGGCGGGCGACTTCAACGCTTGGGCTGTTGAGTGGGGAAGCCGCCGCACGAACCGGAGGGGTCAGATCTTGTTGAAAGCTTTGGCAAAGCTCAACCTAGATCTGGCCAACGTTGGAACCAAGTGTACATTCAGCAGAAATGGTGCGGAGTCGATCATCGACGTGACGTTCTCCAGCCCAGGACTGATCGTGAACTGGAGGGTAGACGATGGCTACACCTATAGTGACCACCAGTCGGTCTGCTATAGCGTAGTCCAGAACGTGAGGCGGCAGGCGACGGGTAGAGCCAATACTCCGACCGTCCGCGGGTGGAAGACATCGCATTTCGATGCCGAGGTATTTGCAGAAGCAATGAGAAGAGAGCGCGAGGGGGGCAGTTGGCTCCGCCCGAGTGCTGACCAATTAGTTGCCACATTATCGCGGGCGTGCGACGCCACCATGCCTAGGACCCGCCAACCTAGGAATGGTAAGTCACCGGTATACTGGTGGACCGACGCGATAGCGGACCTCCGTAGCGCGTGCCTCCGTGCAAGACGGATATTGCAACGTGCACGTACCGATGCACAGAGGGTAGAGCGCCGTGTAGTATTCGGATCTGCAAGATCGGCGCTTAAAAGTGCGATAAAGGCGAGCAAAAGGGCCTGCTTCGATAGGCTATGCGCGAGTGCCAATACGAATCCGTGGGGCAACGCCTACAGAGTCGTAATGGCGAAGACCAAAGGCGTGTTGGCGCCTGCAGAGCGATCACCAGCGATGCTGGAGCGCATCATCGAGGGACTCTTTCCACGACACGAGCCAAATCCTTGGCCTCCGGTTGCTGAGTCTCACGTCCGACGTTCCAGTATCTCAGACACAGACCAGGGATGGTCGGCCAACCTGCCGGGCATCCAATTCGTGAGAGACGGCAGCCGTGCAGAGGTTGTGGAGGAGGTAAGGGTTACGAATGAGGAACTCATCGTGATCGCCAACTCCCTAAAGGTGAGCAAGGCACCGGGACCGGATGGAATCCCGAACTTGGCCATCAGGACGGCCATGAAAGTGGCCCCTGATCTATTTCGAGCAGTCATGCAGAAGTGCCTGGATGACTGCCTCTTTCCGGACAGGTGGAAGCGACAGAGATTGGTGCTGTTGCCGAAGGCTGGGAAACCGCCAGGGGACCCATCGGCATACAGACCTATCTGTCTGCTGGACACTACGGGCAAGGTGCTTGAGAGGATTATCCTCAACAGACTGGTGAAGTACACAGAGGGTGTAAACGGTCTGGCAAGTAACCAGTTCGGCTTCCGGAAAGGTAGATCCACGCTGGATGCTATTCTCTCTGTCACCAAGACGGCAGAGGTAGCACTCCAGCGTAAGAGTTGGGGCATTCGCTATTGCGCAATCGTCACGCTTGACGTGAAGAATGCATTCAATAGCGCCAGTTGGGACTCCATAGCGCTCGCGCTTAGGAGCATCCACGTACCGGTGTCGTTGTACAAGATTTTGGAAAATTATTCCCAGAATCGGGTACTAGTTTACAACACGGAGGAGGGTCAGAAGTGCGTCCCAATCACCGCAGGGGTACCGCAAGGTTCCATCCTGGGCCCGGTGTTGTGGAATGTCATGTATGACGGGGTGTTGAAGCTCAAGTTCCCTGTAGGGGTTGTTATCGTCGGTTTCGCAGACGACATCACGCTAGAGGTCTACGGCGAGTCGATCGAAGAGGTCGAGTTGACGGCCGCGCACTGCATACGCAAGGTCGAAGACTGGATGCACTCTAGGAAACTGGAGTTAGCGCACCATAAAACGGAGGTTACGGTTGTGAACAACCGCAAATTATAGCAACAGGCGGTGGTCAGAGTCGGTGACTGCACCATTACCTCAAGGCGTTCCTTGAAGCTCTTGGGGGTTATGGTTGACGATAAGCTCACATTTAAGAGTCACGTCGACTATGCCTGTAAGAGGGCTTCAACGGCCGCTGCAGGACTATCTCGAATGATGTCCAATAGCTCAGCGGTATATGGCAGCAAGCGTAAACTTCTTGCCAGCGTGGTTTCGTCCATACTTAGGTATGGTGGGCCAGCGTGGTCCAAAGCGTTAGGTACCAACAGTCATCGTCGAAAACTGGAAAGTACCTACAGGCTCATGTGCCTGAGGGTTGTGAGCGCGTACCGTACAGTATCATACGACGCAATCTGCGTCCTGTCCGGCATGATGCCTATCAGCATAGCCATTAAGGAGGACGTAGAATGCTTCGATCAACGTGACACAAGGGGTATACGAGGCACCAGAAGGTCATTCTCGATGATCAGATGGCAGCAGGAATGGTCCAATTCCGCAAAGGGTAGATGGACGCATCGACTTATTCCGGACGTATCCGGATGGGTCGGGAGGCGCCATGGAGAAGTTAACTTCCACTTGACACAGATTCTGTCAGGTCATGGTTGCTTCAGGCAGTTTCTACACAGATTCGGGCATGCGGGGTCCCCCATGTGTCCCGAGTGTGCGGATGCGGAAGAAACTGCTGAGCATGTCTTCTTCGTGTGCCCTCGTTTTGTGCATGCGCGGAGCGACATGATGGTAGTGAGCGGGCCAGACACCACTCCGGACAACCTAGTTCGGAGGATGTGTAAAGACCCAAACATTTGGAGGGCGGTTTGTACAGCCGCCTCTCAAATAGTTTTAGAATTGCAAAACAGGCGACAGGTTGACCACCGACACGCCAGTGTTAGCTAACGGCCAGTCTCCAGGTTAGTTAGCTAAGTTAGCAAAGAGATCTATAGAACCAAGAGGGTGCACAGAGCACAAAAGCCGCTCCCCGAAGCAATACCTAGCGGTGGTCCCGGGGAGTACTATGGGCTGGAGACTGGAGGGGTTTTAGTGGGTCCGGTCACTGATTCAAACCAACCCCACACTCCCTGAGGTTGGTCACCTCAGGGGTTTGGATGCAAATTTCCCCTCCACCTGAAACAAAAAAAAAAAAAATATATCTACTTATATATATATATATATATATATATATATATATATATATATATATATATATATATATATATATATATATATATATATATATATATATATATATATATATATATATATATATATATATATATATATATATATATATATATATATATATATATATATATATGTATATATTTATTTATATATATACATACAGTCACGATCCTAAACATACAGCATTGAAAACGCGAATATTATTTTCAAACGGAAATATAAAATTATTAGTTGGACCAGCGCAGACTTTTAATTTAAATCCTTTAGAAATTCTATGGAAGATTGGAAAAGTTTAGGTTGCAAAGCATCATCCAACGAATAAAACAGACTTATGGAACGTCGGACAGGCAGCGTGAAATGCTAGTTCAGCTTCTACTCGTGAAAACCTGGGGGTAAACATTCCACGAAGATTGAATATGGCTATATAAAACAAAAAACAGGCCACAAAATTTTGAAAGTGAGTTTTGTAACGTAAAAAATCACTTTGCTAACAATATGTAGAGAAATAAAGCCAATTTGGATTGTTTTGTATATATATTTCAATAGTGTATTTATTTTTTTCGCCACTTTAAAAACACTAACTCACGCAAAAAAAATTCGAAATCACCGACAAAGAAATTTCGGAATATAACCGGAACAGGTCCGCATTTTTACATTTTTCAATGAGAGGAATGTTAGGATTTTTAGCGCTTCTAAGCACTGCTTTGATCATCGTTACCATGTTACTGAAACATATTCCGGCCATATATCCGAAACCAGTCGATTAACTCCGGCCATCCTCTTCGTTAAAAGAAAATATGAATGAAAACTAGGAGAAAAGCAAAACCGTTCCGAACCGAAATTGAACAGTTTCAAAGTTGAACCGTGCCAAAATTTAACAGGATCTGTATATAAATATACATACCCATACATATTTAAAAGGTTTCTGTTTTGCCACCCGCGATTCATTTTTTGCCGCGAACTAACACTGTCTTTAGTTTAACCTACAACAAGCACAATATTTAAGAATCAAATTAATAAACTCATGCTGTCAAAAAACAAATAAAAATGCAATATTATTTTTCAGATATGAGATCATTTGAAAAATATTAATAGAATTCTTTTTATTACAATTGGTGTTATGAAGAAGCATATTCTCTACTTAGAATAAAAATGAATGATCATACAGATTCAAAATGTACCAAACTAAAATACGCTCAGTTACAAAACGAAGTAATAGTTGCTTATTGACAATGCTTTTAGTCGGCGTGCAGCCAAACCGAACCAAGCGTCGAATAACATTTACCGCCGTAATTACTGTGTACAAGCTGTTACAGAGAATTCTTGTTATAATATCATTATCAAATGCTCAAACGATTTCGTTACTTCATAATAGATAGATTATTACTGCTCATATCCACTGGGTGTCAATAACTCAATCTGAGAAAACGGCGCTTAGTTCGGTCTGATCGCACGCTGACCATATATCAATATCATACATATCAATTGAAGAAAAATCATTGATTTTATGTTTGCTATCCTCATAACATCATGCTGTCAAAATGAAGTTGATATTTCTGCTGGTTCAATCTCAGTACAGCTATACCCGAATGATCGAGAAAGATAGCAAGAAAAAAATGAGAGTTAGAGTTGACGCTAAGAGAATCATTGTAACATCGCAAACTCTTTTGTAATGAACCATGCATCGTAGTTGGCTGATTCTGGTGTTGCATCATTTTGGCGTAATGTCAGTAGTATGATATTGACTTTCCGCAGCTCTGATGAGCGGTAGACAAGCTGTTGTAGCGTCGTTATTGAGGCGTTGTTGTTGAGTAAACATGCACCTGATTCACATATAAATTGATATTCGTTTTCGCTGCCTACTACACCTTTTCTATGCAAAAGCGCTATAGCGTGGTAGCAGCAAACTCGACATGCATGTGAATACTCTCAACGTGGCTTTGATTTTATTCAAGGGCATATACTTGATAACGTAAATTAAATTTCTGGCTTATTTGAGCAAAGTTGCATATAATCGTTTTATTTATTTATCTGATAAATGAAACAAGAACAAGAATATATATATATATATATATATATATATATATATATATATATATATATATATATATATATATATATATATATATATATATATATATATATATATATATATATATATATATATATATACAGTCATGTAGAAAATGATAAATACACTAGCAGTGTTGGATATTAGGTATTTTGTATGGATATTTGCGCACTGATTTTAATTTTTGTATGATGCTATGTGTACGTTATTATGATCCGCAGACACTCTTTTTAAAAGAAGCACGGAGAAATGACTGAAGAAATTTCTTTGTCGGTGATTCCGAAAATTTTTTGCGTGAGTTAGTGTTTTTAAAATGGCGACAAAAATAAATGCACTATTGAGATATATATACAAAACAATCCAAATTAGTTTCATTTCTCTACATATCGTTAGCAAAGTGACCTTTAACGTTACGTGGCTTGTCCTTTGTTTTGTAAAGCCATATTCAATCTTCCGGGTATGTTTACCCCCAGGTTTTCACCAGTAGAAGCTGAACTAGCATTTCACGCTCCCTGTCCGACGTTCCATAACTCTGTTTTATTCTTTGGATGATGCTTTGCAACCTATACTTTCCAAATCTTCCATAGAATTTCTAAAGGATTTAAATTAAAAGTCTGCACTGGTCCAACTAATAATTTTATATTTTCGTTTGAAAATAATCTTCGCGTTTTCAATGCTGTATGTTTAGGATCGTTACTCTCCAACGAAGAAGCATGTTTTCTTTGGCATACGGAAGCATTGCGCTGCGTAAAATATCTACACAGTCGTTAGTATTCATAGTCTATGTTATAAAATCAATGGGCTCCATACCAGCATCAGAAAACAGTATTACACCTTGTTGTGGTCACTTCCAAATTATACTACTTTTGTGGTTAATTGTGCTTTGAAAGCAGTATTCACCGGCCTTCTCACCAGCTGCTGACCGTTTAAAACAAAAAGGTTAAATTTCGACTCATCCGACCAAAATACGATGTGCCATTTAGTTGCACCCTAGTCTAAAAACTTTTTAGAAAATTCAGTTCTTGCCAAAATGTGTCGCTTTAGAAGTAAAATAAAGTTTCCTGTGTACCTAGGTGGTCGATTTTGCTTCCATATGCCGAAGAAAACTTGCCACTTTGTCGGATCTCTATGCAGTATAGCGATCCTAAACATACAGTATTGAAAACACGAATCGATGAACACGATGATTGTCAAACGAAAATATAAAACTATTAGTTCGACCATCGCAGACTCCTAATTTAAATCCTTTAGAAATTCTATGGAAGATTGGAAAAGTTAAGGTTGCAAAGCATCATCCAACGAATAAAACAGACTTATGGAACGTCGGACAGGCAACGTGAAATGCTAGTTCAGCTTCTACTCGTGAAAACCTGGGGGTAAACATTCCACGAAGATTGAATATGGCTATATAAAACAAAAGACAGGCCACAAAATTTTGAAAGTGAGTTTTGTAACGTAAAAAATCACTTTGCTAACAATATGTAGAGAAATAAAGCCAATTTGGATTGTTTTGTATATATATTTCAATAGTGTATTTATTTTTTTCGCCACTTTAAAAACACTAACTCACGCAAAAAAAATTCGAAATCACCGACAAAGAAATTTCTCCAGTTATTTCTCTTTCAAAAAGAGTGTCTGCAGATCTTAATGACGTAACATAACATCATACAACAATTAAAATCACTGCGCAAATACGAAAAATTATCCAACACTGCAAGTGTTTTTATTTTTTTCTCTATGACTGTATATAGTATATATAGATATATATATATATATATATATATATATATATATATATATATATATATATATATATATATATATATATATATATATATATATATATATATATATATATATATATATATATATATATATATATATATATATATATATATATATATATATATATATATATATATATATATATATATATATTTTTTTTTTTTTTTTTTTTTTTTTTTTCAGGTGGAGGGGAAATTTGCTTCCAAACCCCTGAGGTGACCAACCTCAGGGAGTGTGGGGTTGGTTTGAATCAGTGACCGGACCCACTAAAACCCCTCCAGTCTCCAGCCCATAATACTCCCCGGGACCACCGCTAGGTATTGCTTCGGGGAGCGGCTTTTGTGCTCTGTGCACCCTCTTGGTTCTATAGATCTCTTTGCTAACTTAGCTAACTAACCTGGAGACTGGCCGTTAGCTAACACTGGCGTGTCGGTGGTCAACCTGTCGCCTGTTTTGCAATTCTAAAACTATTTGAGAGGCGGCTGTACAAACCGCCCTCCAAATGTTTGGGTCTTTACACATCCTCCGAACTAGGTTGTCCAGAGTGGTGTCTGGCCCGCTCACTACCATCATGTCGCTCCGCGCATGCACAAAACGAGGGCACACGAAGAAGACATGCTCAGCAGTTTCTTCCGCATCCGCACACTCGGGACACATGGGGGACCCCGCATGCCCGAATCTGTGTAGAAACTGCCTGAAGCAACCATGACCTGACAGAATCTGTGTCAAGTGGAAGTTAACTTGATGTCGTCTGCGAAACCGACGATCACAACCCCTACAGGGAACTTTAGTTTCAACACCCCGTCATACATGACATTCCACAACACCGGGCCCAGGATGGAACCTTGCGGTACCCCTGCGGTGATTGGGACGCACTTCTGACCCTGCTCCGGGTTGTAAACTAGTACCCGATTCTGGAAATAATTTTCCAAAATCTTGTACAACGACACCGGTACGTGGATGCCCCTAAGCGCGAGCGCTATGGAGTCCCAACTGGCGCTATTGAATGCATTCTTCACGTCAAGCGTGACGATTGCGCAATAGCGAATGCCCCAACTCTTACGCTGGAGTGCTACCTCTGCCGTCTTGGTGACAGAGAGAATAGCATCCAGCGTGGATCTACCTTTCCGGAAGCCGAACTGGTTACTTGCCAGACCGTTTACACCCTCTGTGTACTTCACCAGTCTGTTGAGGATAATCCTCTCAAGCACCTTGCCCGTAGTGTCCAGCAGACAGATAGGTCTGTATGCCGATGGGTTCCCTGGCGGTTTCCCAGCCTTCGGCAACAGCACCAATCTCTGTCGCTTCCACCTGTCCGGAAAGAGGCAGTCATCCAGGCACTTCTGCATGACTGCTCGAAATAGATCGGGGGCCACTTTCATGGCCGTCCTGATGGCCAAGTTCGGGATTCCATCCGGTCCCGGTGCCTTGCTCACCTTTAGGGAGTTGGCGATCACGATGAGTTCCTCATTCGTAACCCTTACCTCCTCCACAACCTCTGCACGGCTGCCGTCTCTCACGGATTGGATGCCCGGCAGGTTGGCCGACCATCCCTGGTCTGTGTCTGAGATACTGGAACGTCGGACGTGAGACTCAGCAACCGGAGGCCAAGGATTTGGCTCGTGTCGTGGAAAGAGTCCCTCGATGATACGCTCCAGCATCGCTGGTGATCGCTCTGCAGGCGCCAACACGCCTTTGGTCTTCGCCATTACGACTCTGTAGGCGTTGCCCCACGGATTCGTATTGGCACTCGCGCATAGCCTATCGAAGCAGGCCCTTTTGCTCGCCTTTATCGCACTTTTAAGCGCCGATCTTGCAGATCCGAATACTACACGGCGCTCTACCCTCTGTGCATCGGTACGTGCACGTTGCAACATCCGTCTTGCACGGAGGCACGCGCTACGGAGGTCCGCTATCGCGTCGGTCCACCAGTATACCGGTGACTTACCATTCCTAGGTTGGCGGGTCCTAGGCATGGTGGCGTCGCACGCCCGCGATAATGTGGCAACTAATTGGTCAGCACTCGGGCGGAGCCAACTGCCCCCCTCGCGCTCTCTTCTCATTGCTTCTGCAAATACCTCGGCATCGAAATGCGATGTCTTCCACCCGCGGACGGTCGGATTATTGGCTCTACCCGTCGCCTGCCGCCTCACGTTCTGGACTACGCTATAGCAGACCGACTGGTGGTCACTATAGGTGTAGCCATCGTCTACCCTCCAGTTCACGATCAGTCCTGGGCTGGAGAACGTCAGGTCGATGATCGACTCCGCACCATTTCTGCTGAATGTACACTTGGTTCCAACGTTGGCCAGATCTAGGTTGAGCTTTGCCAAAGCTTCCAACAAGATCTGACCCCTCCGGTTCGTGCGGCGGCTTCCCCACTCAACAGCCCAAGCGTTGAAGTCACCCGCCACTACTAAGGGTGTTAGTCCCGTCAGCTCCATAGATAACAAATCGACCATCTGGGTGAACCTTTCGATAGACCAACGCGGCGGAGCATAACAACTGCAGTAGAACACTCCGTCCACCTTGGCAACCGCGTATCCTTCATTTGAGGTTGACACAACCTCCTGAACCGGGAACTTGCTGGTCGTGCATATGGCCGCCGTACTGGACTTATCTGCAACCCAATTACCATTTCCGGGAGGAATGCAGTAGGGGTCCGATACGATTGCGATGTCCGACCGCGACTCAGACGCTGCTTGGTATAGCAGCTGCTGTGCCGCATAGCAATGGTTCAGGTTCAATTGTGTCACCCTCACGCCCGTGGTTTCGTGGCCGTCTTACCGGCTGGGCACCGTGGGCCTCCCATAAAGTGCTTGGCGTCCCGTTTTCCAGTACATACCAAGCACTTGGGAGGCTCCCCGCAGTCTTTAGCTTTATGGCCAGCACCACCACAACGCCTACATAACTGGCTCCTATCGGGCCCCTTGCAGGTCCAGGACTTGTGTCCTCCCTCGAAACACCTGAAGCAAACGTCCGGCTGCTGGAGTTTGCTCAGGGGACATACTGACCAGCCAACCTTAAGTTTGGCTGTCTTCAGGGCCAGAGTTGCATCGGCCGATGCAAGCCGGAAAGTGGCCACCTGGGTCCCCGCTGGACCCTTTCGGAGGCGAATTACCTCAGTGGCTACTTCCACTCCGCACTTCTCCTTGAGGGCCTGTGCAATATCGCACCTCTCGGTGATTTCATCCAGGTTTTTGAGCTGGAGAGTCACCTCTGAGGTGAGTGCCCGAATTTGCACATCTTTCCCGAGGACCTGCTCGGCTACCGTCTTGTAGGCAGATCCTCCGAACTAGGTTGTCCGGAGTGGTGTCTGGCCCGCTCACTACCATCATGTCGCTCCGCGCATGCACAAAACGAGGGCACACGAAGAAGACATGCTCAGCAGTCTCTTCCGCTTCCGCGCACTCGGGACACATGGGGGACCCCGCATGCCCGAATCTGTGTAGATACTGCCTAAAGCAACCATGGCCTGACAGAATCTGTGTCAGATGGAAGTTTACTTCTCCATGGCGCCTCCCGACCCATCCGGATACATCCGGAATAAGTCGATGCGTCCATCTACCCTTCACGGAATTGGACCACTCCTGCTGCCATCTGATCATCGAGAATGATCTTCTGGTACCTCGTATGCCCCTTGTGTCACGTTGATCGAAGCATTCTACGTCCTCCTTAATGGCTATGCTGATAGGCATCATGCCGGACAGGACGCAGATTGCGTCGTATGACACAGTTCGATACGCGCTCGCAACCCTCAGGCACATGAGCCTGTAGGTACTTTCCAACTTACCCCGATGTTTACTAGTACCTAGTGCTTTGGACCACACTGGCCCGCCGTATCTCAGTATGGACGAAGTCACGCTAGCTAGAAGTTTCCGCTTGCTGCCGTACACTGCTGAGCTATTGGACATCATGCGAGATAATGCTGCAATAGCCATTGAAGCCCTCTTACAGGCATATTCGACATGGCTCCCGAAGGCGAGCTTGTCATCGATCATCACCCCCAGCAGCTTCAGGGAGCGCTTAGAGGCGATGGTGCAATTCCCGACACTGATCAACGCCTGTTGCTTCGACTTGCGGTTATTGACAACTGAAATCTCCGTCTTATGATGCGCAAGCTCCAGTTTTTTGGAGCGCATCCAGTCCTCGACGACGCTTATAGAGTGCGAAGCCGTCAACTCAACCTCCTCGATCGACTCGCCGTAGACCTCAAGTGTGATGTCGTCCGCAAACCCAACGATCACAACCCCTTGGGGGAGCTTTAGTTTCAGCACTTCATCGTACATGATATTCCACAGTACCGGGCCCAGGATGGAACCTTGTGGAACCCCTGCGGTAATTGGGACACATTTTTGACCCTCGTCTGTGCTGTAAACTAGCACACGATTCTGGAAATAATTTTCCAGAATCCTGTACAAAGATACCGGAATGTCTAGTTTCCGAAGCGAGTGGGCTATGGAATCCCAGCTAACACTATTGAACGCATTTTTCACGTCCAACGTGACGATTGCGCAATAGCGAATGCCCCATCTTTCACGCTGGAGTGCTACCTCTGCTGTTTTGGTGACGGAGAGAATAGCATCCACCGTAGACTTGCCTTTTCGGAAGCCGACCTGGTTACTCGACAGACCGTTTGCACTTTCGGTGTACCTAACCAGTCTATTGAGAATAACCTTCTCGAGCACCTTACCCGCCGTATCGAGCAGACATATCGGTCTGTATGCCGACGGGTCACCAGGTGGTTTCCCTGTCTTCGGCAATAAGACCAGCTTCTGTCGCTTCCATCTCTCTGGGAATGTACAGTCATCCAGGCACTTCTGCATGACTTCCCGGAATAGTCTGGGGGCCTCTTTGATGGCCTTCTTCACAGCCAGATTCGGAATCCCATCCAATCCCGGTGCCTTGCTCACCTTCAGGGAGTTGGCGATCGCGATGAGTTCCTCGTTCGTAACCGTTTCCGCCTCCTCTGCCTCGGCACGGCTAACGCCGTCACTCATATATTGGGTGTTCGGCAGGTTGGCCGACCACCTCTGGTCTGAGTTTGAGATACTGGAACGTCGGTGAAGTGACTCGCCAGCCGGAGGCCAAGGATTTGGCTCGTGGCGTGGAAAGAGTCCCTCTATGATCCGCTCAAGCATCGCTGGTGATTTTTCTGCGGGCGCCATCGCACCCTTAGTCTTGGCCATCACCATCCTATAGGCGTTACCCCACGGGTTAGTGTTGGCACTAGCGCACAGTCTTTCGAAGCACGCACGTTTACTAGCTTTTATTGCTCTCTTAAGCGCCGCTTTTGCGGAACTGAATGCCCCTCGACGATCTTCCCTTTCTTCGTCGGTTCGCGCACGTTGAATCCTTCTTCTCGCTTGAAGACACGCTCTGCGGAGGTCCGCTATCGCGTCGGTCCACCAGTAGACTGGTGGCCTTCCATGCCTAGGCTGGCGGTTCCTAGGCATAGTGGCGTCGCACGCCCGCGAAAGTAATGCAACAAGTTGATCAGCGCTCAGGTTACGAGTTCTGCTCGCCTCGTGTTCTAGTCTAATTGCTTCCGCAAATACCTCTTCGTTGAAGTGTGATATCCTCCAACCGCGAGGAGCTGGAGTGTTAATTCTACTCGCCACATGCGGACTCGTTTTACAGTCTACGCTATAACAGCCAGGTGGTCGCTATGAGTGTAGCCATCGTCTACCCTCCAGTTCGTGATCAATCCTGGACTACAGAATGTCACATCGATGATCGACTCCACGCCGTTTCTACTGAAGGTGCTCTTCAAGCCGACGTTGGCCAGATCTATGTTGAGCTTCGCCAAAGCCTCCAACAAGATCCGGCCTCTCTGGTTTGTGCGTCGACTTCCCCACTCAGTTGCCCATGCGTTGAAGTCGCCCGCCACTACCAACGGTGATAGACCGATCAGCTCCACGGTGGCTCGGTCGATCATCCTTGCGAACTGCTCGGTAGACCAACGAGGCGGAGCATAGCAGCTGCAGTAGTACACTCCGTTCACCTTGGCAACCGCGTATCCTTCGTTTGAAGTTGACACTATCTCTTGAACCGGGAACCTGCTCGTCGTCCATATTGCCGCCATACCGGACCCGTCCGAAATCCAGTTACCGTTTCCGGAAGGAATTCGGTAGGGGTCCGAGATTATGGCGATGTCCGACAACGACTCAGTGACTGCTTGGTATAGCAGTTGCTGAGCCGCGAAGCAGTGGTTCAAATTTAGCTGTGTCACTCTCGCGCCCGTGGCTTGCTAGTCGGCTTACCGGCCGTGCACCTCGGGCCTCCCATTATGTGCTTTGCGTCACGCTTCCCGGCGCACGCCAAGCACTTCGGGGGCTCTCCGCAGTCTTTGCTTTTGTGGCCTGCAGCACCGCACCGCCTGCATAAGGAGCTCCTGTCAGGCCCCTTGCAGCTAAAGGACTTGTGTCCTTGCTCGAAGCATCGAAAGCAGACCTCCGGCGGCTGGTAGATGCTGAGTGGGCCTGACAGTGGCGGTCTGGGTTCCTACTGGGCCTTTGCGCAGTCGAACTGCCTCTGGTGCCACAACCACTTCGCACTGCTCCTTGAGGGCATCCACGACTTCGCATGCCTCGGTGACTTCGTCCAGGTATTTAAGTTGTAGGGTTACCTGCGACGTGAGTGCCCGAACCTGCACTCTATCTCCAAGCGCCTCTTGGGCCAATGCCCGATAGGCTGGGCCCTTGTTTCTGGCTTCCTTGCGGAGCTCGACGATCATTTCTCCCTTGCGGGATCGGCGGATGCTACGCACATCTGCCCCCAGATCTTTGAGCTTCGCATCGCCTCTCATTGCCTTAAGGACTTCCGAGTTACTTAAGGATGAGTGCGTCGCCCTTATTTTTAACTTTCTTCGTCGCAGGATTTGTAACCGGGTGCGGTTTTTTGGCCACCACTTTTTGGTTCCTACTCCTTCCCGGAACCGTTACCCACGGGTTACCGGGAGCCTTCTGCTCCTTGGCTGCCACCGTGGGCGTTGCTTGCGCCACTCCTACACCGGTCTGAGGGCTGTTTGCGATTAAACGCTTCTTGGTGCCCCCGGGGGCCGTCTCTCCCGGGGACTGTCGCGTTCGTTTGGCAGCTGGTCCTGCCGCGAAAACCGCCGCAAACGTGCTGGCGTCCGTTTGGACCGACTTCGTCGCCAGCTCGGTCACCTTCGTCTCCTCTTTCTCCGCAGCCGCAGCTTTCATTTCGAGCTCGGCATGCTCCTTTTTCGCAGCATCGACGGAGGACCGAAGCATGTAGAGGGCCTGCTTCAAGTACTTCGTTGTATTGCTGCGACTTTTCGCAAACTCGATTATAGCATCGAGCTGCTCAGACAGGGCCACTACCCTCGGTAGCGTGTCCCGCTGTCTTCCGACCGCCTTTAATAGCTGTGGACCAGCCACCGCGATGTCTTGCGTAGATCCGGTAGGCGTACTGCCTTTACCGTCTTCGCAGGCGACCTTCACTGCATCCGTCTCCACTTTTCTAGGCGGAGACCGCTGGATGCCACCTCGCGCAAATGGGTTTTCCAACCCATCTGCCCCCATCTCCAGAGTTTTGTTTTGCTGCATTTTTGTTTATTGGGTCCCCCTACCAGCCGCTATCCTTATCCATAATGGAGTAGTCGCCTAAATGGTCCCAAGGTAGTCTATGCCGGAGCAGTGAGGCCATGGCTAGGGGCGGCTGCCATAGCGCCTCATGGGCAACTATGACACCCCCGACCGGCGCAAGTCAGGAAAAGACATCTGATCCTACTCCTGCCGGGTTCCCACCAGGCAATGGACTCGGAACGTACTGGAAGGCCTGCCAGGTTTTACGGGACGGAGACCCCTGCACCGGTTGTACTCTCGCCGTTTCAAGCCGTTATCACACGACATTACTAAGGGAGCTCGGCGCAGGTGCCAGCCCAAAATCATGGTACGAAAACGAAATCCGACTCTTATCCTATAGTGATGCGACCAGTTGCCGTAATTGGGAACATTACTGGCATCAGTCCCAATGGGCGGTATAGTGCATTTGGGTGGTGGGAGCGGCACTACTCGCTCCGTCGGAGCTGCTTCCGGCCAGTGTGGCTTTTGCGAGATTTCAGCGGCCCAGTGCCTGAATCTCGCCACGACCTAGGCTAGCTCCCGCTGATGGTCCGGGACTGCTTGCTAGCAGTGAGCACTTCCGTGGCCTTCGGTAATCGCCAATTACCGACCCGTGGTGGCATACAGCTCTGCCATATATATATATATATATATATATATCAGTCATGGAGAAAATAATAAATACACTTGCATAATTTTTCGTATTTGCGCACTGATTTTAATTGTTGTATGATGTTATGTTACGTCATCATGATCCGCAGACACTCTTTCTAAAAGAGGCACGGAGAAATGACTGGAGAAATTTCTTTGTCGGTGATTCCGAAAAATTTTTGCGTGAGTTAGTGTTTCTAAAGTGGCGACAAAAATAAATACACTATTGAAATATATATTCAAAACAATCCAAATTAGCTTTATTTCTCTACATATCGTTGGCAAAGTGACCTTTAACGTTACAAAACTCACTTTCAAAATTTTGTGGCTTGTCCTTTGTTTTGTAAAGCCATATTCAATCTTCCGGGTAAGTTTACCTCCAGGTTTTCACCAGTAGAAGCTGAACTAGCATTTCACGCTGCCTGCCTGACGTTCCATAAGTCTGTTTTATTCTTTGGATGATGCTTTGAAACCTATACTTTCCAAATCTTCCATAGAATTTCTAAAGGATTCAAATTAAAAGTCTGCGCTGGTCAAACTAATAATTTTATATTTTCGTTTGAAAATCATCTTCGTGTTTTCAAGCAAGTGACACATTGCAAGTGTATTTATTATTTTCTCCATGACTGATATATATATATATATATATATATATATATATATATATATATATATATATATATATATATATATATATATATATATATATATATATATATATATATATATATATATATATATATATATATATATATATATATATATATATATCATTCGTTGTTTTGCTTTCGTCTCGATTAGACGCAAATTGTTTATCTCCGTTTGAGTTCGCAAAATAACAATACACGAGTTATCGTACGGGTGTTTTTTTGTCGATTAGTTCTCGTGCTGCGCAATAACAATAGACTGTTATATATCGGCAGAAACATCTGCACACTGGTAGGGGCAGGCTACCCCGCCAGTGATTCGATACGCAGCTGATATATCAGCAAGAATAATTCTCCCGCACCGCTGTTACCCCGCTAGCAGCACGGACCATCATACGATCGAGCGAGTGGAAGTCAACTACAAGTGGCATCTACAAGGTCGCGTGTAGGACACGGCCACTGTGTCTCAACACGAAGCTGGATCGTCATTGTTTGTTCTGCGGAGACGCTCGATTAATCCTACTATCAGCCGTGAGGTCGTGACTTAGACGTTCGGTGAAGTATTACCTTTAGAATTTTTACTATTATTATCAATATTATTACTATGTTATAATATTATTATTAATATTATTATTGATATTATTATTGTTATTATTAATACTATTACTATAATTATTATTATTATTATTATTATTACTATTGTTATTAGTATTAGTATTACTGTCTTTTTTTTTTATTTGATCCATTGTAGATTGAAAAATTGTTTTTAAAATTTAACATCAACTACTTGAACCCCCCCCCCATATTCGAATATTTATCGTTTGTGTGCGGTAGAGCGTAACGCTCCCGCAAAATGGACGACATGCAGGTGCAACTTTTCCTGGAGGTGGAAACAAACGGGGAAGAAATTGAAATTTCTCCCATCAGCACACCCCTACCTTCCCCTGTGCCCTCCCCTTTGCCAAGTCCTGTACCAAGAGTACCGGAAGTACGGGTAAAAGCTTACCCAGATGCCGCTGGCGGTCCCTACGTTGTTTTTTTCCGGCCCATAAAGAAGCCATTGAATATTATCCAAATTGGCAAAGACCTGGCAAAACATTTTTCGGCCGTAACCGAGATTACGAAGGTGAGGCCGAACAAACTGCGAGTTGTCGTGAGTAGCTTGAAGCAAGCAAACGAAATTGCTGGCTACGAGCTCTTCACGAGAGAGTATCGCGTGTACATCCCTGCCAAGGATGTAGAAATCGACGGTGTGGTTACCGAGGGGAATCTCACTGTCGATGACATTTTGCGTCATGGAGTTGGCTGCTTTAAAAACCCCTTGATGCAAAGTGTAAAGATACTGGATTGCAAGCAATTGCATTCAGTATCCATCGAAGAAGGGAAGAAGAAATTCCTCCCTTCGGATTCCTTCCGAGTAACATTCGCCGGATCCGCGCTGCCGAACTACGTCCGCTTGGACAGGGTTCGTCTACCTGTACGCCTGTTCGTACCGCGGGTCATGCATTGCCAAAACTGTAAGCAGTTAGGTCACACAGCCACCTACTGCTGCAACAAGGCACGCTGTAGCAAGTGCGGAGGCAATCATGCTGAGAACGCTTGCAGTGGGGATACTGAAAAGTGTCTTTATTGCGAGGGAACTCGGCATGACCTTCCGGCATGTCCCGCGTACAAACAGCGCGAGGAAAAAATTAAGCGTTCCCTTAAGGAACGATCAAAGCGCTCTTTTGCAGAAATGCTTAAGAGGGCTGAGCCACCCTCGACAGGAAACATCTTTTCCTTTTTGCCAACCGATGAGGGTACATCTGACGATCCCGTCGAAGGGTGTTCCTATGCCTTGCCAGAGGGATCTAGGAAGAGGAGAATGCTCAACTCTCCTAATCTTTCTCGTAAAGGTCGTAAGATAACCCCTAGCGGAATGACCAATAAGACAACACAAAAAGGAAGCGGTGAAGAAAAACCGAAGCAAGTACCCCCCGGTTTTAATTTCAAATCAAACCAGGAGTACCCACCGCTTCCTGGGGCACCAAAAACCCCTCGGGCACCCATTTCTCGATCAGAAGACATAAAAGAAACAGGGTTCATAAAATTCTCTGATATTGTGGACTGGATATTTAAAACATTCAACATACCGGATCCCCTTCAAAACATTCTTCTTGCCCTTCTCCCAACAGTGAAAACCTTTTTGAAGCAACTCACAGCAACTTGGCCCCTCATTTCAGCTATCGTATCTTTCGATGACTAATTCGTTGAAAGAGGTTAGGAATTTTGTCACTGTGTTACAGTGGAACTGCAGAAGTATCATCCCCAAATTTGATTTATTTTCACATTTGATAAACACATACAATTGTGATGCGTTCGCGCTTTGTGAAACTTTTCTCAATTCAAATGACCAACTTAATTTCCACGATTTTAACATCATTCGTCGAGATCGAGACTCACACGGTGGAGGGGTACTTTTAGGGATCAAAAAGTGCTATTCTTTTTTCAGAATTGACCTCCCCTCGATCTCGAATATTGAAGTTGTTGCCATTCAAACGAATATGAATGGAAAAGACCTTTGCCTTGTTTCGTTATATATTCCCCCATCCGCGCGGATTGAACAGAAGCAACTCCTTGATATAGCAGAATTGCTTCCCGCACCTTTTTTGATTTTGGGAGATTTTAACTCTCACTGTTCGCTATGGGGGTCGCTGTACGACGACAACCGATCTTCTTTAATCTGTAACTTGATCGACGACTTCAATATGACAGTTTTGAATACTGGGGAAGCGACACGCGTACCTAATCCTCCGGCACGTGAAAGCGTGCTTGACCTATCCCTCTGCTCGACATCACTAGCGTTAGATTGCCAGTGGAAAGTAATCAACGATCCCCACGGTAGTGATCATCTTCCAATCGTTATATCAATTGCTAATGGTTCAACTCCCCCGAACCCAATCAATATTTCCTACGACCTTACACGTAATATTGATTGGAAGCGTTATGAGTCTATTATAGCGGAATCTATCGAGACTCACGAGGAACTTCCTCCGGAGGAAGAATACGCGTTCTTAGCTGGCTTGATAATCGACGCCGCGACGCAAGCTCAGACGAAACCGATACCCGGGGTAACGATTAGACAACGCCCTCCCAACAAATGGTGGGACAAAGAGTGCTCTGAGCTGTACGCGCGAAGGTCCGCGGCGTATAAGGACTACCGGGAGTACGGCACTGTCAACCTACTACGAAAGTACGAGGCACTGGGCAGGCAGATGAAGAGCTTAGTAAAGGCGAAAAAACGCGGGTACTGGCGGCGGTTCGTAAACGCGTTGTCGAGGGAAACAGCGATGAGCACTCTTTGGGATACCGCCAGGCGCATGCGGAACCGTGACGTTTCGAATGAGAGTGAGGAGTATTCAGATCGCTGGATACTCGATTTTGCCAAAAAGGTCTGTCCGGACTCTGTACCGGAACAGAAAACCTTTCGCGACGCGTTTATAGTAACTACGGAAGAGCCTCCATTTTCGATGTTGGAATTTTCAATGGCTCTCCTGTCGTGCAACAATAAGGCTCCAGGGTTAGATAGAATAAAATTCAACCTGTTGAAGAATCTACCCGACTCTGCAAAAAGACGCTTGTTGGACTTGTTCAACAAGTTTCTTGAGCTAAATATTGTTCCGCATGACTGGAGGGAGGTAAAAGTCATTGCTATTCGGAAACCCGGGAAACCTGCCTCTGATCACAATTCATATAGGCCGATTGCAATGCTCTCTTGCCTCCGGAAATTAATGGAGAAAATGATCCTCTTACGGTTAGACAAATGGGTCGAAACAAACGGTTTACTTTCAGATACTCAATTTGGCTTTCGCCGGGGCAAAGGGACGAACGATTGCCTAGCGTTGCTTTCTACTGAAATTCAACTCGCATTTGCTCGAAAAGAGCAAATGGCTTCTGCGTTCTTGGATATTAAGGGGGCTTTTGACTCTGTCTCTGTAGAAGTTTTAAGCGCGAAACTTCATTCGCAGGGACTTTCACTAAATTTGAATAACTTTTTGCTCAATCTGTTGTCAGAAAAGCATATGTATTTCTCACATGGCGATTCGACAACTTCCCGAATTAGTTACATGGGCCTTCCCCAGGGCTCATGTTTAAGTCCTCTCTTATATAATTTTTACGTCAATGACATCGATGAATGTCTTGCAAATTCATGCACGCTAAGGCAACTTGCAGACGATAGCGTTGTATCCATTACTGGTAGCGAGGCTAGCGATCTGCAAGGACCATTGCAAGATACCTTAGACAATTTGTCTGAATGGGCTCTTAAGCTGGGTATCGAATTCTCTCCGGAGAAAACTGAGTTGGTCGTTTTTTCTAGGAAGCATAACCCAGCTCAGCTGCAGCTCCTACTAACGGGTAAAACGATCTCTCAGGTTTTAGTCGCTAAATATCTCGGGGTCTGGTTCGACTCTAAATGCACCTGGGCTTGTCATATTAGGTATCTGACACGAAAATGCCAACAGAGGATTAATTTTCTTCGTACGATTACCGGAACCTGGTGGGGAGCCCACCCAGGAGACCTTCTAAGGCTTTACCAAACAACGATATTGTCAGTTCTTGAGTACGGCTGTTTCTGCTTCCGCTCCGCCGCGAACACGCACATTATAAAATTAGAGAGAATACAATATCGTTGTTTGCGTATTGCCTTGGGTTGCATGCAGTCGACCCATACGATGAGTCTTGAAGTGTTAGCGGGTATTCTTCCGTTGAAACATCGTTTTTGGAATCTCTCTTCCGGTTGCTAATTCGATGCACAGTTAGGAACCCATTAGTAATTGAAAATTTCGAGAGGTTGGTCGACCTTCAATTTCAATCCAG
Organism: Wyeomyia smithii; assembly: GCF_029784165.1. Classification (NCBI taxonomy): domain Eukaryota; kingdom Metazoa; phylum Arthropoda; class Insecta; order Diptera; family Culicidae; genus Wyeomyia; species Wyeomyia smithii. The sequence goes on from NC_073696.1 coordinate 139,238,267, forward strand.
ATTTATGACTTTATATTTTGACTATATGGCTCAAGATATTAATCCTTCTTCATACGATTCCTCCAATGTCGCACTTTTAGATACTTCTAATAATGCTATATTTTTCGACACCACCATGAAACAAGACATTTCTGGTATCCCGGATCAATTGCGACCCCAAGAGATCCCTAAGATTTTTTCGAATAAGTTCAAACATGTTAGTTATGATAAAAGGTTTTACACTGACGGATCTAATCTAGATGAGTCCACTGGCTTCGGTGTTTTCCACGAAAATTTTACCGCCTCCTACAAACTCGATGCTCCTGCTTCCGTGTACGTCGCAGAACTTGCTGCTATTCAGTACTCTCTTGGAATCATCGAAACCCTACCCACAGACCACTACTTCATCTTCACAGACAGTCTCAGTGCCATTGAGGCTCTGCGATCGATGAAGCCTGTGAAGCACACCCCGTATTTCCCGGGGAAAATACGGTGGTTTTTAAGTGCTTTAACAGATAAAAATTACCGGGTTACCTTAGCGTGGGTCCCTTCTCATTGCTCGATTCCGGGTAACGAAAAGGCTGACTCTTTAGCTAAGGTGGGTGCTATTGATGGCGATATTTATGAAAGACCAATTGCTTATGATGAATTTTATAGCATTTTGCGTCAGAGAACACTCAACAGTTGGCAATCATCATGGAACTCAGATGAACTGGGACGGTGGCTACATTCCATTTTTCCTAAGGTATCGACGAAAGCATGGTTCAAGGGGTTGGATGTAGGTCGGGACTTCATTCGCGTGATGTCTAGACTTATGTCCAATCACTACACGTTAAACACGCATCTCTTTCGTATAGGGCTTGTAGACAGTAATCACTGCGTTTGTGGCGATGGCTACCATGACATCGAGCATGTTGTTTGGTCGTGTACCGAATACTGTGGTGTTAGGTCCGAGCTTATAGATTCCCTTCGGGCCCGAGGAAAACAACCGAACGTACCCGTTAGAGACATTCTGGGAAGCGGTGATCTCCAGTACATGACACAGTTATACTGCTTTCTGAAAAACGCTGACATTAAAATTTAAAATTTTCTTTGTCTATTTGTCAGATTAAGGATACAAATATGCTATGCTGAAGACACGGAAACGAAGAGCCCGCAACTATGCTTACACAAATATTTTGAACCCACAACAAACAAGAATACAATTGCTCTACCAGTTGAAAAACAAAGTTCCAAAATAGTTTTAAGTCAAATTGTATCTCCCCTCCTCTCACCTTAAATCCCCACTAGCTCGTAGTCGGCCGCGAGAATAAAGAAAAGGCCTCCCTCTTTTCCCTGCTAACGTAGAATTAAAACGAATTGTACTTGGCTCAGTAAAACAGAAAATGTATCGTGCCGTGTCAAATAAACTAATTTAAAACTGAAATATATATATATATATATATATATATATATATATATATATATATATATATATATATATATATATATATATATATATATATATATATATATATATATATATATATGTTTTGAAACCTATACTTTCCAAATCTTCCATAGAATTTCTAAAGGATTCAAATTAAAAGTCTGCGCTGGTCAAACTAATAATTTTATATTTTCGTTTGAAAATCATCTTCGTGTTTTCAAGCAAGTGACACATTGCAAGTGTATTTATTATTTTCTCCATGACTGATATATATATATATATATATATATATATATATATATATATATATATATATATATATATATATATATATATATATATATATATATATATATATATATATATATATATATATATATATATATATATATATATATATATATATATTATATATATATATATATATATATATATATATATATATATATATATATATATTTGGCAGAGCTGTATGCCACCACGGGTCGGTATTTGGCGATTGCCGTAGGCCACGGAAGTGCTAACTGCAAGAACGCAGTCCCGGACCATCAGCGAGAGCTAGCCTAGGTTGTGGTGAGACTCAGGCATTGGGCCGCCGAATTCTCACAAAAGCCACATTATCCGGAAGCAGCTCTGACGGAGCGAATAGTGCCGCTCCCACCACCCAAATGCACTAATTCGCCCATTGGGATTGATGCCAGTAAGTTCCCAATTACGGTAACTGGTCGCAACGCCATATGATAAGAGTCGGATTTCGTTTTCGTACCACGATTCTGGTCGTGTGGTCGTAAGGTCGTGTGACAACGGCTTGAAACGGCGAGACAACAACCGGTGCAGGGGTCTCCGTCCCGTAAAACCTGGCAGGCCTTCCAGTACGTTCCAAATTCATTGCCCGGTGGGAACCGGGCAGGAGTGGGATCAGATGTCCTTTCCTGACTTGCGCCGGTCGGGGGTGTCATAGTTGCTCATAAGGCGCTATGGCAGCCGCCCCTAGCCATGGCCTCACTGCTTCGGCATAGACTACCATGGGACCAGATAGGCGACCACTCCAGTATGGATAAGGATAGCGGCTGGAAGGGGGACCCACTTAACAAAAATGAACAGTAATAATGAAGATCAACAATTGGGCGCAGATGGGTTGAAAAACCCGTTTGCACGAGGAGGCATCCAGAGGTCTCCGCCGAGAAAGGCGGAGATGGATGCAGTAAAGGACGCCTGCGAAGACGGGAAAGGCAGTACGCCTACCGGATCGACGCAAGACATCGCAGTGGCTGGTCCACTGTTGATAAAGGCGGTCGGAAGACAGCGAGACACGCTACCGAAGGTAGTAGCGCTGTCGGAGCAGCTCGATGCCATAATCGAGTTTGCGAAAAGTCGCACCAACACGACGAAGTACCTGAAGCAGGCTCTCTACATGCTTCGGTCCTCCGTCGATGCTGCGAAGAAGGAGCACGCCGAGCTCAAGGCAAGAGCGGTGGCTGCAGAGAAGAATGCAACGGAGGTGACCGGAAGGGCGACGAAGTCGGTCCAAACGGACACCTGCATGTTTGCAGCGGTTTGCGCCTCCGGGTCAGCCGCAAAAAGAGCAAGGCAGTCTCCGGGGGAAGCCCCCGAGAACAGCAAGAAACGGTTGGTTGTGCTAAGCCCGCGAGATAGCACACCAACGGGAAGTGGAAACCCTTGGGTTACCGTGGGAGGAAGGAAGCGCCAAAAAGACAGCAAGCGCAACGAAGAGAAGGCGACAAATCGTCCAAAAATGGGAAAGAAGGCGCGAAGCAGGGGCGACGCCCTCATACTCAAGACGGAGGGGTCCAAGTACTCCGAAGTCTTGAAGAAAATGAGAGGCGAAACCCAGCCCAAGGTCGTTCTCGCACCGGCGAGATGATCCTTGAGCTCCGTAAGGATGCTAAAAACAAGGGCGCTGCCTACAAGACGGTAGCCGAGCAGGTCCTCGGGAAAGATGTGCAAATTCGGGCACTCACCTCAGAGGTGACTCTCCAGCTCAAAAACCTGGATGAAATCACCGAGAGGTGCGATATTGCACAGGCCCTCAAGGAGAAGTGCGGAGTGGAAGTAGCCACTGAGGTAATTCGCTTCCGAAAGGGTCCAGCGGGGACCCAGGTGGCCACTTTCCGGCTTGCATCGGCCGAATTACCTCAGTGGCTACTTCCACTCCGCACTTCTCCTTGAGGGCCTGTGCAATATCGCACCTCTCGGTGATTTCATCCAGGTTTTTGAGCTGGAGAGTCACCTCTGAGGTGAGTGCCCGAATTTGCACATCTTTCCCGAGGACCTGCTCGGCTACCGTCTTGTAGGCAGCGCCCTTGTTTTTAGCATCCTTACGGAGCTCAAGGATCATCTCGCCGGTGCGAGAACGACCTTGAGCTGGGTTTCGCCTCTCATTTTCTTCGAGACTTCGGAGTACTTGGACCCCTCCGTCTTGAGTATGAGGGCGTCGCCCCTGCTTCGCGCCTTCTTTCCCATTTTTGGACGATTTGTCGCCTTCTCTTCGTTGCGCTTGCTGTCTTTTTGGCGCTTCCTTCCTCCCACGGTAACCCAAGGGTTTCCACTTCCCGTTGGTGTGCTATCTCGCGGGCTTAGCACAACCAACCGTTTCTTGCTGTTCTCGGGGGCTTCCCCCGGAGACTGCCTTGCTCTTTTTGCGGCTGACCCGGAGGCGCAAACCGCTGCAAACATGCAGGTGTCCGTTTGGACCGACTTCGTCGCCCTTCCGGTCACCTCCGTTGCATTCTTCTCTGCAGCCACCGCTCTTGCCTTGAGCTCGGCGTGCTCCTTCTTCGCAGCATCGACGGAGGACCGAAGCATGTAGAGAGCCTGCTTCAGGTACTTCGTCGTGTTGGTGCGACTTTTCGCAAACTCGATTATGGCATCGAGCTGCTCCGACAGCGCTACTACCTTCGGTAGCGTGTCTCGCTGTCTTCCGACCGCCTTTATCAACAGTGGACCAGCCACTGCGATGTCTTGCGTCGATCCGGTAGGCGTACTGCCTTTCCCGTCTTCGCAGGCGTCCTTTACTGCATCCATCTCCGCCTTTCTCGGCGGAGACCTCTGGATGCCTCCTCGTGCAAACGGGTTTTTCAACCCATCTGCGCCCAATTGTTGATCTTCATTATTACTGTTCATTTTTGTTAAGTGGGTCCCCCTTCCAGCCGCTATCCTTATCCATACTGGAGTGGTCGCCTATCTGGTCCCATGGTAGTCTATGCCGAAGCAGTGAGGCCATGGCTAGGGGCGGCTGCCATAGCGCCTTATGAGCAACTATGACACCCCCGACCGGCGCAAGTCAGGAAAGGACATCTGATCCCACTCCTGCCCGGTTCCCACCGGGCAATGAATTTGGAACGTACTGGAAGGCCTGCCAGGTTTTACGGGACGGAGACCCCTGCACCGGTTGTTGTCTCGCCGTTTCAAGCCGTTGTCACACGACCTTACGACCACACGACCAGAATCGTGGTACGAAAACGAAATCCGACTCTTATCATATGGCGTTGCGACCAGTTACCGTAATTGGGAACTTACTGGCATCAATCCCAATGGGCGAATTAGTGCATTTGGGTGGTGGGAGCGGCACTATTCGCTCCGTCAGAGCTGCTTCCGGATAATGTGGCTTTTGTGAGAATTCGGCGGCCCAATGCCTGAGTCTCACCACAACCTAGGCTAGCTCTCGCTGATGGTCCGGGACTGCGTTCTTGCAGTTAGCACTTCCGTGGCCTACGGCAATCGCCAAATACCGACCCGTGGTGGCATACAGCTCTGCCAAATATATATATATATATATATATATATATATATATATATATATATATATATATATATATATATATATATATATATATATATATATATATATATATATATATATATATATATATATATATATATATATCAGTCATGGAGAAAATAATAAATACACTTGCAATGTGTCACTTGCTTGAAAACACGAAGATGATTTTCAAACGAAAATATAAAATTATTAGTTTGACCAGCGCAGACTTTTAATTTGAATCCTTTAGAAATTCTATGGAAGATTTGGAAAGTATAGGTTTCAAAACATATATATATATATATATATATATATATATATATATATATATATATATATATATATATATATATATATATATATATATATATATATATATATATATATATATATATATATATATATATATATATATATATATATATATATATATATATATATATATATATATATATATATATATATATATATATATATATATCAGTCATGGAGAAAATAATAAATACACTTGCAATGTGTCACTTGCTTGAAAACACGAAGATGATTTTCAAACGAAAATATAAAATTATTAGTTTGACCAGCGCAGACTTTTAATTTGAATCCTTTAGAAATTCTATGGAAGATTTGGAAAGTATAGGTTTCAAAGCATCATCCAAAGAATAAAACAGACTTATGGAACGTCAGGCAGGCAGCGTGAAATGCTAGTTCAGCTTCTACTGGTGAAAACCTGGAGGTAAACTTACCCGGAAGATTGAATATGGCTTTACAAAACAAAGGACAAGCCACAAAATTTTGAAAGTGAGTTTTGTAACGTTAAAGGTCACTTTGCCAACGATATGTAGAGAAATAAAGCTAATTTGGATTGTTTTGAATATATATTTCAATAGTGTATTTATTTTTGTCGCCACTTTAGAAACACTAACTCACGCAAAAATTTTTCGGAATCACCGACAAAGAAATTTCTCCAGTCATTTCTCCGTGCCTCTTTTAGAAAGAGTGTCTGCGGATCATGATGACGTAACATAACATCATACAACAATTAAAATCAGTGCGCAAATACGAAAAATTATGCAAGTGTATTTATTATTTTCTCCATGACTGATATATATATATATATATATATATATATATATATATATATATATATATATATATATATATATATATATATATATATATATATATATATATATATATATATATATATATATATATATATATATATATATATATATATATATATATATATATATATATATATATATATATATATATATATATATATATATATATATATATGTATATATATATATATATGGCAGAGCTGTATGCCACCACGGGTCGGTAATTGGCGATTACCGAAGGCCACGGAAGTGCTCACTGCTAGCAAGCAGTCCCGGACCATCAGCGGGCGAGATTCAGGCACTGGGCCGCTGAATTCTCGCAAAAGCCACACTGGCCGGAAGCAGCTCCGACGGAGCGAGTAGTGCCGCTCCCACCACCCAAATGCACTATACCGCCCATTGGGACTGATGCCAGTAATGTTCCCAATTACGGCAACTGGTCGCATCACTATAGGATAAGAGTCGGATTTCGTTTTCGTACCATGATTTTGGGCTGGCACCTGCGCCGAGCTCCCTTAGTAATGTCGTGTGATAACGGCTTGAAACGGCGAGAGTACAACCGGTGCAGGGGTCTCCGTCCCGTAAAACCTGGCAGGCCTTCCAGTACGTTCCGAGTCCATTGCCTGGTGGGAACCCGGCAGGAGTAGGATCAGATGTCTTTTCCTGACTTGCGCCGGTCGGGGGTGTCATAGTTGCCCATGAGGCGCTATGGCAGCCGCCCCTAGCCATGGCCTCACTGCTCCGGCATAGACTACCTTGGGACCATTTAGGCGACTACTCCATTATGGATAAGGATAGCGGCTGGTAGGGGGACCCAATAAACAAAAATGCAGCAAAACAAAACTCTGGAGATGGGGGCAGATGGGTTGGAAAACCCATTTGCGCGAGGTGGCATCCAGCGGTCTCCGCCTAGAAAAGTGGAGACGGATGCAGTGAAGGTCGCCTGCGAAGACGGTAAAGGCAGTACGCCTACCGGATCTACGCAAGACATCGCAGTGGCTGGTCCACAGCTATTAAAGGCGGTCGGAAGACAGCGGGACACGCTACCGAGGGTAGTGGCCCTGTCTGAGCAGCTCGATGCCATAATCGAGTTTGCGAAAAGTCGCAGCAATACAACGAAGTACTTGAAGCAGGCCCTCTACATGCTTCGGTCCTCCGTCGATGCTGCGAAAAAGGAGCATGCCGAGCTCGAAATGAAAGCTGCGGCTGCGGAGAAAGAGGAGACGAAGGTGACCGAGCTGGCGACGAAGTCGGTCCAAACGGACGCCAGCACGTTTGCGGCGGTTTTCGCGGCAGGACCAGCTGCCAAACGAACGCGACAGTCCCCGGGAGAGACGGCCCCCGGGGGCACCAAGAAGCGTTTAATCGCAAACAGCCCTCAGACCGGTGTAGGAGTGGCGCAAGCAACGCCCACGGTGGCAGCCAAGGAGCAGAAGGCTCCCGGTAACCCGTGGGTAACGGTTCCGGGAAGGAGTAGGAACCAAAAAGTGGTGGCCAAAAAACCGCACCCGGTTACAAATCCTGCGACGAAGAAAGTTAAAAATAAGGGCGACGCACTCATCCTTAAGTAACTCGGAAGTCCTTAAGGCAATGAGAGGCGATGCGAAGCTCAAAGATCTGGGGGCAGATGTGCGTAGCATCCGCCGATCCCGCAAGGGAGAAATGATCGTCGAGCTCCGCAAGGAAGCCAGAAACAAGGGCCCAGCCTATCGGGCATTGGCCCAAGAGGCGCTTGGAGATAGAGTGCAGGTTCGGGCACTCACGTCGCAGGTAACCCTACAACTTAAATACCTGGACGAAGTCACCGAGGCATGCGAAGTCGTGGATGCCCTCAAGGAGCAGTGCGAAGTGGTTGTGGCACCAGAGGCAGTTCGACTGCGCAAAGGCCCAGTAGGAACCCAGACCGCCACTGTCAGGCCCACTCAGCATCTACCAGCCGCCGGAGGTCTGCTTTCGATGCTTCGAGCAAGGACACAAGTCCTTTAGCTGCAAGGGGCCTGACAGGAGCTCCCTATGCAGGCGGTGCGGTGCTGCAGGCCACAAAAGCAAAGACTGCGGAGAGCCCCCGAAGTGCTTGGCGTGCGCCGGGAAGCGTGACGCAAAGCACATAATGGGAGGCCCGAGGTGCACGGCCGGTAAGCCGACTAGCAAGCCACGGGCGCGAGAGTGACACAGCTAAATTTGAACCACTGCTTCGCGGCTCAGCAACTGCTATACCAAGCAGTCACTGAGTCGTTGTCGGACATCGCCATAATCTCGGACCCCTACCGAATTCCTTCCGGAAACGGTAACTGGATTTCGGACGGGTCCGGTATGGCGGCAATATGGACGACGAGCAGGTTCCCGGTTCAAGAGATAGTGTCAACTTCAAACGAAGGATACGCGGTTGCCAAGGTGAACGGAGTGTACTACTGCAGCTGCTATGCTCCGCCTCGTTGGTCTACCGAGCAGTTCGCAAGAATGATCGACCGAGCCACCGTGGAGCTGATCGGTCTATCACCGTTGGTAGTGGCGGGCGACTTCAACGCATGGGCAACTGAGTGGGGAAGTCGACGCACAAACCAGAGAGGCCGGATCTTGTTGGAGGCTTTGGCGAAGCTCAACATAGATCTGGCCAACGTCGGCTTGAAGAGCACCTTCAGTAGAAACGGCGTGGAGTCGATCATCGATGTGACATTCTGTAGTCCAGGATTGATCACGAACTGGAGGGTAGACGATGGCTACACTCATAGCGACCACCTGGCTGTTATAGCGTAGACTGTAAAACGAGTCCGCATGTGGCGAGTAGAATTAACACTCCAGCTCCTCGCGGTTGGAGGATATCACACTTCAACGAAGAGGTATTTGCGGAAGCAATTAGACTAGAACACGAGGCGAGCAGAACTCGTAACCTGAGCGCTGATCAACTTGTTGCATTACTTTCGCGGGCGTGCGACGCCACTATGCCTAGGAACCGCCAGCCTAGGCATGGAAGGCCACCAGTCTACTGGTGGACCGACGCGATAGCGGACCTCCGCAGAGCGTGTCTTCAAGCGAGAAGAAGGATTCAACGTGCGCGAACCGACGAAGAAAGGGAAGATCGTCGAGGGGCATTCAGTTCCGCAAAAGCGGCGCTTAAGAGAGCAATAAAAGCTAGTAAACGTGCGTGCTTCGAAAGACTGTGCGCTAGTGCCAACACTAACCCGTGGGGTAACGCCTATAGGATGGTGATGGCCAAGACTAAGGGTGCGATGGCGCCCGCAGAAAAATCACCAGCGATGCTTGAGCGGATCATAGAGGGACTCTTTCCACGCCACGAGCCAAATCCTTGGCCTCCGGCTGGCGAGTCACTTCACCGACGTTCCAGTATCTCAAACTCAGACCAGAGGTGGTCGGCCAACCTGCCGAACACCCAATATATGAGTGACGGCGTTAGCCGTGCCGAGGCAGAGGAGGCGGAAACGGTTACGAACGAGGAACTCATCGCGATCGCCAACTCCCTGAAGGTGAGCAAGGTACCGGGATTGGATGGGATTCCGAATCTGGCTGTGAAGAAGGCCATCAAAGAGGCCCCCAGACTATTCCGGGAAGTCATGCAGAAGTGCCTGGATGACTGTACATTCCCAGAGAGATGGAAGCGACAGAAGCTGGTCTTATTGCCGAAGACAGGGAAACCACCTGGTGACCCGTCGGCATACAGACCGATATGTCTGCTCGATACGGCGGGTAAGGTGCTCGAGAAGGTTATTCTCAATAGACTGGTTAGGTACACCGAAAGTGCAAACGGTCTGTCGAGTAACCAGGTCGGCTTCCGAAAAGGCAAGTCTACGGTGGATGCTATTCTGTCCGTCACCAAAACAGCAGAGGTAGCACTCCAGCGTAAAAGATGGGGCATTCGCTATTGCGCAATCGTCACGTTGGACGTGAAAAATGCGTTCAATAGTGTTAGCTGGGATTCCATAGCCCACTCGCTTCGGAAACTAGACATTCCGGTATCTTTGTACAGGATTCTGGAAAATTATTTCCAGAATCGTGTGCTAGTTTACAGCACAGACGAGGGTCAAAAATGTGTCCCAATTACCGCAGGGGTTCCACAAGGTTCCATCCTGGGCCCGGTACTGTGGAATATCATGTACGATGAAGTGCTGAAACTAAAGCTCCCCCAAGGGGTTGTGATCGTTGGGTTTGCGGACGACATCACACTTGAGGTCTACGGCGAGTCGATCGAGGAGGTTGAGTTGACGGCTTCGCACTCTATAAGCGTCGTCGAGGACTGGATGCGCTCCAAAAAACTGGAGCTTGCGCATCATAAGACGGAGATTTCAGTTGTCAATAACCGCAAGTCGAAGCAACAGGCGTTGATCAGTGTCGGGAATTGCACCATCGCCTCTAAGCGCTCCCTGAAGCTGCTGGGGGTGATGATCGATGACAAGCTCGCCTTCGGGAGCCATGTCGAATATGCCTGTAAGAGGGCTTCAATGGCTATTGCAGCATTATCTCGCATGATGTCCAATAGCTCAGCAGTGTACGGCAGCAAGCGGAAACTTCTAGCTAGCGTGACTTCGTCCATACTGAGATACGGCGGGCCAGTGTGGTCCAAAGCACTAGGTACTAGTAAACATCGGGGTAAGTTGGAAAGTACCTACAGGCTCATGTGCCTGAGGGTTGCGAGCGCGTATCGAACTGTGTCATACGACGCAATCTGCGTCCTGTCCGGCATGATGCCTATCAGCATAGCCATTAAGGAGGACGTAGAATGCTTCGATCAACGTGACACAAGGGGCATACGAGGTACCAGAAGATCATTCTCGATGATCAGATGGCAGCAGGAGTGGTCTAATTCCGTGAAGGGTAGATGGACGCATCGACTTATTCCGGATGTATCCGGATGGGTCGGGAGGCGCCATGGAGAAGTAAACTTCCATCTGACACAGATTCTGTCAGGCCATGGTTGCTTTAGGCAGTATCTACACAGATTCGGGCATGCGGGGTCCCCCATGTGTCCCGAGTGCGCGGAAGCGGAAGAGACTGCTGAGCATGTCTTCTTCGTGTGCCCTCGTTTTGTGCATGCGCGGAGCGACATGATGGTAGTGAGCGGGCCAGACACCACTCCGGACAACCTAGTTCGGAGGATGTGTAAAGACCCAAACATTTGGAGGGCGGTTTGTACAGCCGCCTCTCAAATAGTTTTAGAATTGCAAAACAGGCGACAGGTTGACCACCGACACGCCAGTGTTAGCTAACGGCCAGTCTCCAGGTTAGTTAGCTAAGTTAGCAAAAAGACCTAAAGAACCAAGAGGGTGCACAGAGCACAAAGGCCGCTCCCCGAAGCAATACCTAGCGGTGGTCCCGGGGAGTATTATGGGCTGGAGACTGAAGGGGTTTTAGTGGGTCCGGTCACTGATTCAAACCAACCCCACACTCCCTGAGGTTGGTCACCTCAGGGGTTTGGATGCAAATTTCCCCTTCACCTGAAACAAAAAAAAAAAAAAAAAAAAAAATATATATATATATATATATATATATATATATATATATATATATATATATATATATATATATATATATATATATATATATATATATATATATATATAAATATATATATATATATATATATATATATATATATATATATATATATATATATATATATATATATATATATATATATATATATATATATATATATATATATATATATATATATATATATATATATATATATATATATATATATATATATATATATATATACTATATACAGTCATAGAGAAAAAAATAAATACACTTGCAGTGTTGGATAATTTTTCGTATTTGCGCAGTGATTTTAATTGTTGTATGATGTTATGTTACGTCATTAAGATCTGCAGACACTTTTTTTGAAAGAGAAATAACTGGAAAAATTTCTTTGTCGGTGATTTCGAATTTTTTTTGCGTGAGTTAGTGTTTTTAAAGTGGCGAAAAAAATAAATACACTATTGAAATATATATACAAAAAAATCCAAATTGGCTTTATTTCTCTACATATTGTTAGCAAAGTGATTTTTTACGTTACAAAACTCACTTTCAAAATTTTGTGGCCTGTTTTTTGTTTTATATAGCCATATTCAATCTTCGTGGAATGTTTACCCCCAGGTTTTCACGAGTAGAAGCTTAACTAGCATTTCACGCTGCCTGTCCGACGTTCCATAAGTCTGTTTTATTCGTTGGATGATGCTTTGCAACCTAAACTTTTCCAATCTTCCATAGAATTTCTAAAGGATTTAAATTAGGAGTCTGCGATGGTCAAACTAATAATTTTATATTTTCGTTTGACAATCATCGTGTTCATCGATTCGTGTTTTCAATACTGTATGTTTACGATCGCTATACTGCATAGAGATCCGACAAAGTTGCATGTTTTCTTCGGCATATGGAAGCAAAATCGACCACCTAGGTACACAGGAAACTTTATTTTACTTCGAAAGCGACACATTTTGGCAAGAACTGAATTTTCTAAAAAGTTTTTAGACTAGGGTGCAACTAAATGGCACATCGTATTTTGGTCGGATGAGTCGAAATTTAACCTTTTTGTTTTAAACGGTCAGCAGCTGGTGAGAAGGCCGGTGAATACTGCTTTCAAAGCACAATTAACCACAAAAGTAGTATAATTTGGAAGTGATCACAACAAGGTGTATATATATATATATATATATATATATATATATATATATATATATATATATATATATATATATATATATATATATATATATATATATATATATATATATATATATATATATATATATATATATATATATATATATATATATGTATGCCACCACGGGTCGGTAATTGGCGATTACCGAAGGCCACGGAAGTGCTCACTGCTAGCAAGCAGTCCCGGACCATCAGCGGGAGCTAGCCTAGGTCGTGGCGAGATTCAGGCACTGGGCCGCTGAAATCTCGCAAAAGCCACACTGGCCGGAAGCAGCTCCGACGGAGCGAGTAGTGCCGCTCCCACCACCCAAATGCACTATACCGCCCATTGGGACTGATGCCAGTAATGTTCCCAATTACGGCAACTGGTCGCATCACTATAGGATAAGAGTCGGATTTCGTTTTCGTACCATGATTTTGGGCTGGCACCTGCGCCGAGCTCCCTTAGTAATGTCGTGTGATAACGGCTTGAAACGGCGAGAGTACAACCGGTGCAGGGGTCTCCGTCCCGTAAAACCTGGCAGGCCTTCCAGTACGTTCCGAGTCCATTACCTGGTGGGAACCCGGCAGGAGTAGGATCAGATGTCTTTTCCTGACTTGCGCCGGTCGGGGGTGTCATAGTTGCCCATAAGGCGCTATGGCAGCCGCCCCTAGCCATGGCCTCACTGCTCCGGCATAGACTACCTTGGGACCATTTAGGCGACTACTCCATTATGGATAAGGATAGCAGCTGGTAGGGGGACCCAATAAACAAAAATGCAGCAAAACAAAACTCTGGGGTGGGGGCAGATGGGTTGGAAAACCCATTTACGCGAGGTGGCATCCAGCGGTCTCCACTTAGAAAAGTGGAGACGGATGCAGTGAAGGTCGCCTGCGAAGATGGTAAAGGCCTATCCGGATCTACGCAAGACATCGCGGTGGCTGGTCCACAGCTATTGAAGGCGGTCGGAAGACAGCGGGACACGCTACCGAGGGTAGTGGCCCTGTCTGAGCAGCTCGATGCTATAATCGAGTTTTCGCAAAGTCGCAGCAATACAACGAAGTACATGAAGCAGGCCCTCTACATGCTTCGGTCCTCCGTCGATGTTGCGAAAAAGGAGCATGCCGAGCTCGAAATGAAAGCTGCGGCTGCGGAGAAAGAGGAGACGAAGGTGACCGAGCTGGCGACGAAGTCGGTCCAAACGGACGCCAGCACGTTTGCGGCGGTTTGCGTGGCAGGACCAGCTGCCAAACGAACGCGACAGTCCCCGGGAGAGACAGCCCCCGGGGGCACCAAGAAGCGTTTAATCGCAAACAGCCCTCAGACCGGTGTAGGAGTGGCGCAAGCAACGCCCACGGTGGCAGCCAAGGAGCAGAAGGCTCCCGGTAACCCGTGTGTAACGGTTCCGGGAAGGAGTAGGAACCAAAAAGTGGTGGCCAAAAAACCGCACCCGGTTACAAATCCTGCGAAGAAGAAAGTTAAAAATAAGGGCGACGCACTCATCCTTAAGACAGAAGAGTCAAAGTACTCGGAAGTCCTTAAGGCAATGAGAGGCTATGCGAAGCTCAAAGATCTGGGGGCAGATGTGCGTAGCATCCGCCGATCCCGCAAGGGAGAAATGATCGTCGAGCTCCGCAAGGAAGCCAGAAAAAAGGGCCCAGCCTATCGGGCATTGGCCCAAGAGGCGCTTGGAGATAGAGTGCAGGTTGGGGCACTCACGTCGCAGGTAACCCTTCAACTTAAATACCTGGACGAAGTCACCGAGGCATGCGAAGTCGTGGATGCCCTCAAGGAGCAGTGCGAAGTGGTTGTGGCACCAGAGGCAGTTCGACTGCGCAAAGGCCCAGTAGGAACCCAGACCGTCACTGTCAGGCTTCCGTCAGTAGACGCAAACCAGGCGCTAAAGGTAGCGAGGCTCAAAGTGGGCTGGTCAATGTGCCCACTCAGCATCTACCAGCCGCCGGAGGTCTGCTTTTGGTGCTTCGAGCAAGGACACAAGTCCTTTAGCTGCAAGGGGCCTGACAGGAGCTCCCTATGCAGGCGGTGCGGTGCTGCAGGCCACAAAAGCAAAGACTGCGGAGAGCCCCTGAAGTGCTTGGCGTGCGCCGGGAAGCGTGACGCAAAGCACATAATGGGAGGCCCGGTGCACGGCCGGTAAGCCGACTAGCAAGCCACGGGCGCGAGAGTGACACAGCTAAATTTGAACCACTGCTTCGCGGCTCAGCAACTGCTATACCAAGCAGTCACTGAGTCGTTGTCGGACATCGCCATAATCTCGGAGCCCTACCGAATTTCTTCCGGAAACGGTAACTGGATTTCGGACGGGTCCGGTATGGCGGCAATATGGACGACGAGCAGGTTCCCGGTTCAAGAGATAGTGTCAACTTCAAACGAAGGATACGCGGTTGCCAAGGTGAACGGAGTGTACTACTGCAGCTGCTATGCTCCGCCTCGTTGGTCTACCGAGCAGTTCGCAAGGATGATCGACCGAGCCACCGTGGAGCTGATCGGTCTATCACCGTTGGTAGTGGCGGGCGACTTCAACGCATGGGCAACTGAGTGGGGAAGTCGACGCACAAACCAGAGAGGCCGGATCTTGTTGGAGGCTTTGGCGAAGCTCAACATAGATCTGGCCAACGTCGGCTTGAAGAGCACCTTCAGTAGAAACGGCGCGGAGTCGATCATCGATGTGACATTCTGTAGTCCAGGATTGATCACGAACTGGAGGGTAGACGATGGCTACACTCATAGCGACCATCTGGCGGTCTGTTATAGCGTAGACTGTAAAACGAGACCGCATGTGGCGAGTAGAATTAACCCTCCAGCTCCTCGCGGGTGGAGGATATCACACTTCAACGAAGAGGTATTTGCGGAAGCAATTAGACTAGAACACGAGGCGAGCAGAACTCGTAACCTGAGCGCTGATCAACTTGTTGCATTACTTTCGCGGGCGTGCGACGCCACTATGCCTAGGAACCGCCAGCCTAGGCATGGAAGGCCACCAGTCTACTGGTGGACCGACGCGATAGTGGACCTCCGCACAGCGTGTCTTCAAGCGAGAAGAAGGATTCAACGTGCGCGAACCGACGAAGAAAGGGAAGATCGTCGAGGGGCATTCAGTTCCGCAAAAGCGGCGCTTAAGAGAGCAATAAAAGCTAGTAAACGTGCGTGCTTCGAAAGACTGTGCGCTAGTGCCAACACTAACCCGTGGGGTAACGCTTATAGGATGGTGATGGCCAAGACTAAGGGTGCGATGGCGCCCGCAGAAAAATCACCAGCGATGCTTGAGCGGATCATAGAGGGACTCTTTCCACGCCACGAGCCAAATCCTTGGCCTCCGGCTGGCGAGTCACTTCACCGACGTTCCAGTATCTCAAACTCAGACCAGAGGTGGTCGGCCAACCTGCCGGGACCTGCTCCGGACAACCTAGTTCGGAGGATGTGTAAAGACCCAAACATTTGGAGGGCGGTTTGTACAGCCGCCTCTCAAATAGTTTTAGAATTGCAAAACAGGCGACAGGTTGACCACCGACACGCCAGTGTTAGCTAACGGCCAGTCTCCAGGTTAGTTAGCTAAGTTAGCAAAAAGACCTAAAGAACCAAGAGGGTGCACAGAGCACAAAGGCCGCTCCCCGAAGCAATACCTAGCGGTGGTCCCGGGGAGTATTATGGGCTGGAGACTGAAGGGGTTTTAGTGGGTCCGGTCACTGATTCAAACCAACCCCACACTCCCTGAGGTTGGTCACCTCAGGGGTTTGGATGCAAATTTCCCCTTCACCTGAAACAAAAAAAAAAAAAAAAAAAAAAAAAAAATATATATATATATATATATATATATATATATATATATATAAATATATGTATATATATATATATATATATATATATATATATATATATATATATATATATATATATATATATATATATATATATATATATATATATATATATATATATATATATATATATATATATATATATATATATATATATATATATATATATATATATATATATATATACTATATACAGTCATAGAGAAAAAAATAAATACACTTGCAGTGTTGGATAATTTTTCGTATTTGCGCAGTGATTTTAATTGTTGTATGATGTTATGTTACGTCATTAAGATCTGCAGACACTTTTTTTGAAAGAGAAATAACTGGAAAAATTTCTTTGTCGGTGATTTCGAATTTTTTTTGCGTGAGTTAGTGTTTTTAAAGTGGCGAAAAAAATAAATACACTATTGAAATATATATACAAAAAAATCCAAATTGGCTTTATTTCTCTACATATTGTTAGCAAAGTGATTTTTTACGTTACAAAACTCACTTTCAAAATTTTGTGGCCTGTTTTTTGTTTTATATAGCCATATTCAATCTTCGTGGAATGTTTACCCCCAGGTTTTCACGAGTAGAAGCTTAACTAGCATTTCACGCTGCCTGTCCGACGTTCCATAAGTCTGTTTTATTCGTTGGATGATGCTTTGCAACCTAAACTTTTCCAATCTTCCATAGAATTTCTAAAGGATTTAAATTAGGAGTCTGCGATGGTCAAACTAATAATTTTATATTTTCGTTTGACAATCATCGTGTTCATCGATTCGTGTTTTCAATACTGTATGTTTACGATCGCTATACTGCATAGAGATCCGACAAAGTTGCATGTTTTCTTCGGCATATGGAAGCAAAATCGACCACCTAGGTACACAGGAAACTTTATTTTACTTCGAAAGCGACACATTTTGGCAAGAACTGAATTTTCTAAAAAGTTTTTAGACTAGGGTGCAACTAAATGGCACATCGTATTTTGGTCGGATGAGTCGAAATTTAACCTTTTTGTTTTAAACGGTCAGCAGCTGGTGAGAAGGCCGGTGAATACTGCTTTCAAAGCACAATTAACCACAAAAGTAGTATAATTTGGAAGTGATCACAACAAGGTGTAATATATATATATATATATATATATATATATATATATATATATATATATATATATATATATATATATATATATATATATATATATATATATATATATATATATATATATATATATATATATATATATATATATATATATATATATATATATATATATATATATATATATATATATATATATATATATATATATGTATGCCACCACGGGTCGGTAATTGGCGATTACCGAAGGCCACGGAAGTGCTCACTGCTAGCAAGCAGTCCCGGACCATCAGCGGGAGCTAGCCTAGGTCGTGGCGAGATTCAGGCACTGGGCCGCTGAAATCTCGCAAAAGCCACACTGGCCGGAAGCAGCTCCGACGGAGCGAGTAGTGCCGCTCCCACCACCCAAATGCACTATACCGCCCATTGGGACTGATGCCAGTAATGTTCCCAATTACGGCAACTGGTCGCATCACTATAGGATAAGAGTCGGATTTCGTTTTCGTACCATGATTTTGGGCTGGCACCTGCGCCGAGCTCCCTTAGTAATGTCGTGTGATAACGGCTTGAAACGGCGAGAGTACAACCGGTGCAGGGGTCTCCGTCCCGTAAAACCTGGCAGGCCTTCCAGTACGTTCCGAGTCCATTACCTGGTGGGAACCCGGCAGGAGTAGGATCAGATGTCTTTTCCTGACTTGCGCCGGTCGGGGGTGTCATAGTTGCCCATAAGGCGCTATGGCAGCCGCCCCTAGCCATGGCCTCACTGCTCCGGCATAGACTACCTTGGGACCATTTAGGCGACTACTCCATTATGGATAAGGATAGCAGCTGGTAGGGGGACCCAATAAACAAAAATGCAGCAAAACAAAACTCTGGGGTGGGGGCAGATGGGTTGGAAAACCCATTTACGCGAGGTGGCATCCAGCGGTCTCCACTTAGAAAAGTGGAGACGGATGCAGTGAAGGTCGCCTGCGAAGATGGTAAAGGCCTATCCGGATCTACGCAAGACATCGCGGTGGCTGGTCCACAGCTATTGAAGGCGGTCGGAAGACAGCGGGACACGCTACCGAGGGTAGTGGCCCTGTCTGAGCAGCTCGATGCTATAATCGAGTTTTCGCAAAGTCGCAGCAATACAACGAAGTACATGAAGCAGGCCCTCTACATGCTTCGGTCCTCCGTCGATGTTGCGAAAAAGGAGCATGCCGAGCTCGAAATGAAAGCTGCGGCTGCGGAGAAAGAGGAGACGAAGGTGACCGAGCTGGCGACGAAGTCGGTCCAAACGGACGCCAGCACGTTTGCGGCGGTTTGCGTGGCAGGACCAGCTGCCAAACGAACGCGACAGTCCCCGGGAGAGACAGCCCCCGGGGGCACCAAGAAGCGTTTAATCGCAAACAGCCCTCAGACCGGTGTAGGAGTGGCGCAAGCAACGCCCACGGTGGCAGCCAAGGAGCAGAAGGCTCCCGGTAACCCGTGTGTAACGGTTCCGGGAAGGAGTAGGAACCAAAAAGTGGTGGCCAAAAAACCGCACCCGGTTACAAATCCTGCGAAGAAGAAAGTTAAAAATAAGGGCGACGCACTCATCCTTAAGACAGAAGAGTCAAAGTACTCGGAAGTCCTTAAGGCAATGAGAGGCTATGCGAAGCTCAAAGATCTGGGGGCAGATGTGCGTAGCATCCGCCGATCCCGCAAGGGAGAAATGATCGTCGAGCTCCGCAAGGAAGCCAGAAAAAAGGGCCCAGCCTATCGGGCATTGGCCCAAGAGGCGCTTGGAGATAGAGTGCAGGTTCGGGCACTCACGTCGCAGGTAACCCTTCAACTTAAATACCTGGACGAAGTCACCGAGGCATGCGAAGTCGTGGATGCCCTCAAGGAGCAGTGCGAAGTGGTTGTGGCACCAGAGGCAGTTCGACTGCGCAAAGGCCCAGTAGGAACCCAGACCGTCACTGTCAGGCTTCCGTCAGTAGACGCAAACCAGGCGCTAAAGGTAGCGAGGCTCAAAGTGGGCTGGTCAATGTGCCCACTCAGCATCTACCAGCCGCCGGAGGTCTGCTTTTGGTGCTTCGAGCAAGGACACAAGTCCTTTAGCTGCAAGGGGCCTGACAGGAGCTCCCTATGCAGGCGGTGCGGTGCTGCAGGCCACAAAAGCAAAGACTGCGGAGAGCCCCTGAAGTGCTTGGCGTGCGCCGGGAAGCGTGACGCAAAGCACATAATGGGAGGCCCGGTGCACGGCCGGTAAGCCGACTAGCAAGCCACGGGCGCGAGAGTGACACAGCTAAATTTGAACCACTGCTTCGCGGCTCAGCAACTGCTATACCAAGCAGTCACTGAGTCGTTGTCGGACATCGCCATAATCTCGGAGCCCTACCGAATTTCTTCCGGAAACGGTAACTGGATTTCGGACGGGTCCGGTATGGCGGCAATATGGACGACGAGCAGGTTCCCGGTTCAAGAGATAGTGTCAACTTCAAACGAAGGATACGCGGTTGCCAAGGTGAACGGAGTGTACTACTGCAGCTGCTATGCTCCGCCTCGTTGGTCTACCGAGCAGTTCGCAAGGATGATCGACCGAGCCACCGTGGAGCTGATCGGTCTATCACCGTTGGTAGTGGCGGGCGACTTCAACGCATGGGCAACTGAGTGGGGAAGTCGACGCACAAACCAGAGAGGCCGGATCTTGTTGGAGGCTTTGGCGAAGCTCAACATAGATCTGGCCAACGTCGGCTTGAAGAGCACCTTCAGTAGAAACGGCGCGGAGTCGATCATCGATGTGACATTCTGTAGTCCAGGATTGATCACGAACTGGAGGGTAGACGATGGCTACACTCATAGCGACCATCTGGCGGTCTGTTATAGCGTAGACTGTAAAACGAGACCGCATGTGGCGAGTAGAATTAACCCTCCAGCTCCTCGCGGGTGGAGGATATCACACTTCAACGAAGAGGTATTTGCGGAAGCAATTAGACTAGAACACGAGGCGAGCAGAACTCGTAACCTGAGCGCTGATCAACTTGTTGCATTACTTTCGCGGGCGTGCGACGCCACTATGCCTAGGAACCGCCAGCCTAGGCATGGAAGGCCACCAGTCTACTGGTGGACCGACGCGATAGTGGACCTCCGCACAGCGTGTCTTCAAGCGAGAAGAAGGATTCAACGTGCGCGAACCGACGAAGAAAGGGAAGATCGTCGAGGGGCATTCAGTTCCGCAAAAGCGGCGCTTAAGAGAGCAATAAAAGCTAGTAAACGTGCGTGCTTCGAAAGACTGTGCGCTAGTGCCAACACTAACCCGTGGGGTAACGCTTATAGGATGGTGATGGCCAAGACTAAGGGTGCGATGGCGCCCGCAGAAAAATCACCAGCGATGCTTGAGCGGATCATAGAGGGACTCTTTCCACGCCACGAGCCAAATCCTTGGCCTCCGGCTGGCGAGTCACTTCACCGACGTTCCAGTATCTCAAACTCAGACCAGAGGTGGTCGGCCAACCTGCCGAACACCCAATATATGAGTGACGGCGTTAGCCGTGCCGAGGCAGAGGAGGCGGAAACGGTTACGAATGAGGAACTCATCGCGATCGCCAACTCCCTGAAGGTGAGCAAGGCACCGGGATTGGATGGGATTCCGAATCTGGCTGTGAAGAAGGCCATTAAAGAGGCCCCCAGACTATTCCGGGAAGTCATGCAGAAGTGCCTGGATGACTGTACATTCCCAGAGAGATGGAAGCGACAGAAGCTGGTCTTATTGCCGAAGACAGGGAAACCACCTGGTGACCCGTCGGCATACAGACCGATATGTCTGCTCGATACGGCGGGTAAGGTGCTCGAGAAGGTTATTCTCAATAGACTGGTTAGGTACACCGAAAGTGCAAACGGTCTGTCGAGTAACCAGTTCGGCTTCCGAAAAGGCAAGTCTACGGTGGATGCTATTCTGTCCGTCACCAAAACAGCAGAGGTAGCACTCCAGCGTAAAAGATGGGGCATTCGCTATTGCGCAATCGTCACGTTGGACGTGAAAAATGCGTTCAATAGTGTTAGCTGGGATTCCATAGCCCACTCGCTTCGGAAACTAGACATTCCGGTATCTTTGTACAGGATCGTGTGCTAGTTTACAGCACAGACGAGGGTCAAAAATGTGTCCCAATTACCGCAGGGGTTCCACAAGGTTCCATCCTGGGCCCGGTACTGTGGAATATCATGTACGATGAAGTGCTGAAACTAAAGCTCCCTCAAGGGGTTGTGATCGTTGGGTTTGCGGACGACATCACACTTGAGGTCTACGGCGAGTCGATCGAGGAGGTTGAGTTGACGGCTTCGCACTCTATAAGCGTCGTCGAGGACTGGATGCGCTCCAAAAAACTGGAGCTGGTGCATCATAAGACGGAGATTTCAGTTGTCAATAACCGCAAGTCGAAGCAACAGGCGTTGATCAGTGTCGGGAATTGCACCATCGCCTCTAAGCGCTCCCTGAAGCTGCTGGGGGTGATGATCGATGACAAGCTCGCCTTCGGGAGCCATGTCGAATATGCCTGTAAGAGGCCTTCAATGGCTATTGCAGCATTATCTCGCATGATGTCCAATAGCTCAGCAGTGTACGGCAGCAAGCGGAAACTTCTAGCTAGCGTGACTTCGTCCATACTGAGATACGGCGGGCCAGTGTGGTCCAAAGCACTAGGTACTAGTAAACATCGGAGTAAGTTGGAAAGTACCTACAGGCTTATGTGCCTGAGTGTTGCGAGCGCGTATCGAACTGTGTCATACGACGCAATCTGCGTCCTGTCCGGCATGATGCCTATCAGCGATGTGATAAAGACCCAAACATTTGGAGGGCGGTTTGTACAGCCGCATCTCAAATAGTTTTAGAATTGCAAAACAGGCGACAGGTTGACCACCGACACGCCAGTGTTAGCTAACGGCCAGTCTCCAAGTTAGTTAGTTAAGTTAGCAAAAAGACCTAAAGAACCAAGAGGGTGCACAGAGCACAAAAGCCGCTCCCCGAAGCAATACCTAGCGGTGGTACCGGGGAGTATTATGGGCTGGAGACTGAAGGGGTTTTAGTGGGTCCGGTCACTGATTCAAACCAACCCCACACTCCCTGAGGTTGGTCACCTCAGGGGTTTGGATGCAAATTTCCCCTTCACCTGAAACAAAAAAAAAAAAAAAAAAAAATATATATATATATATATATATATATATATATATTTTATATATATATATATATATATATATATATATATATATATATATATATATATATATATATATATATATATATATATATATATATATATATATATGTATATATTTACATATATATATATATATATATATATATATATATATATATATATATATATATATATATATATATATATATATATATATACATATTTATATATATATATGTATATATATATTTTTTTTGTGAAGAAAAATTATTAAAATTAAGAACTTTTTGTATGGATTCAATGTTATTTTTAGTATTATTATTATTTTCTATGAAACAGTTCCGCAATAGTGATCTGAATGCACTAAGATGGAGAATTTTATCAAATACGGTCGGTAGATCTCCTGTTGATCGAATGGCTATTCTTATGAGTTTCGATGAAAGTGCAAAGTTCTTGGGCGCGCCTAAAATTGATTGCTTAAGCTACGGCAAAAATATCGAATAAGAAGTTCATAAAACGCTAGTGGATTGAAATATTTCGGAAAAGTTTCGAAAACTATGCAATATTACTTGTCCTCTTCATTTCTATGCAACTTTTTTGCGCCATATATCACATTGCAAAAGCATCGGACCTTAAACACTTTTCTTTAACCGTATTACAAGAGCATCAAACGAAATCAACTCATTCACAGCCAATCGACTCACTCACAGCTTAAATGATCCAAAAGTTCTGTTCATTGACCATAAATTGCATTCAAGACATGTCCCTATTCGTAGTCAAACTTCACATTCAGGTGTTTTTCGGATGTTTGAGTGCTGTCTAATGTAATAATCAAGTTATGAATTTTCTACGTGATTCTTTCGCTTATGCCGAAATTGATAGCCGTCTCAGACACTGTAACTGAAAAGATGAAGAATCGTTTGTGGTATTTAAGCCCAGAATAAGTTGGATTGGGTTGATATCCCGTTTGAAATTGAACAAAAAATGATCAGGCGATTAAAAGCGAATGGTCCTTATGGTGAAACGGTATTCAAACCACAAACAGCCAATTTCGAATCACCACTTGGAATTTTTAGAAGCACAAGACTCGGAAATAGACAATGCGTTCCCTGTGAAAACGCTATTTTATGTTTGCTTCACCGCAGCAAACATTAATTAGCGCTTATATAAATATATATAAATTATATAAATATATTTATATATTTTATATATATTTATATAAGCGCTAATTAATGTTTGCTGCGGTGAAGCAAACATAAAATAGCGTTTTCACAGGGAACGCATTTTCCGAGTCTTGTGCTTCTAAAAATTCCAAGTGGTGATTCGAAATTGGCTGTTTGTGGTTTGAATACCGTTTCACCATAAGGACCATTCGCTTTTAATGGCCTGATCATTTTTTGTTCAATTTCAAACGGGATATCAACCCAATCCAACTTATTCTGGGCTTAAATACCACAAACGATTCTTCATCTTTTCAGTTACAGTGTCTGAGACGGCTATCAATTTCGGCATAAGCGAAAGAATCACGTAGAAAATTCATAACTTGATTATTACATTAGACAGCACTCAAACATCCGAAAAACACCTGAATGTGAAGTTTGACTACGAATAGGGACATGTCTTGAATGCAATTTATGGTCAATGAACAGAACTTTTGGATCATTGAAGCTGTGAGTAAGTCGATTGGCTGTGAATGAGTTGATTTCGTTTGATGCTCTTGTAAAACGGTTAAAGAAAAGTGTTTAAGGTCCGATGCTTTTGCCATGTAATATATGTTGCAAAAAAGTTCATAGAAATGAAGAGGACAAGTAATATTGCTTAGTTTTCGAAACTTTTCCGAAATATTTCAATCCACTAGCGTATTATGAACTTCTTATTCGATATTTTTGCCGTAGCTTAAGCAATCAATTTTAGGCGCGCCCAAGAACTTTGCACTTTCATCGAAACTCATAAGAATAGCCATTCGATCAACAGGAGATCTACCGACCGTATTTAATAAAATTCTCCATCTTAGTGCATTCAGATCACTATTGCGAAACTGTTTCATAGAAAATAATAATAATACTAAAAATAACATTGAGTCCATACAAAAAGTTCCTAATTTTAATAATTTTTCTTCACAAAAAAAAATATATATACATATATATATATATATATATATATATATATATATATATATATATATATATATATATATATATATATATATATATATATATATATATATATTTATATATATATATATATATGTTTATATATATATATATATATATATATATATATATATATATATATATATATATATATATATATATATATATATATATATATATATATATATATAAATATATATATATATATATATATATATATATATTTATATATATATATATATATATATATATATATATATATATATATATATATATATATATATATATATATATATATATATATATATATATATATATATATATATATATATATATATATATATATATATATATATATATATATATATATATATATATATATATATATATATATATATATATATATATATATATATATATATATATATATATATATATATATACTTATGTAAGTTCTTTCATTCTACGGTTTTTTAAAAAACACTTGGATTCTTAACACATTGATTTTTTCTAAGTATTTTAAACTACTTACGTCCTAAGACGAGAACAACCTCTACACACTTCAAACGTTTCACTGGAGCTAAAGCTCCTGAAAAATTAATATAAGTTCCCTACTCATCGATTCATCGATGGACTGGATTACTGCTGCGTAAGGATTGTTGGCTCCGCTCTGCTGCCGTCGCTGCTGTCGTTGTCGTCGTTGCTGCTACCAGCTCGGTTCTGCTGCGTCAGGGGTATCAGGGGTACAACGTCCGTTGGTGGAGTTGTCGATGTCGCCGTCTTGCTATGCTGGAGTCTTTCTGGATGCCGGTTGTTCACTTACTGCGTCAGGAATGTCGGGCGTCCAGTTGTTGCATCAGAAATGCCATGTGCAAGGATTTGCTGTGTCAGGAATGGTGCGTCCGGTGTTGGTGTACAGTAATGTCCATAACTTCCCCCGCCTTATATTGAGACGTCTCGGGTCAATTTGTTATGATGTGCTGCTAGGTGTCTGGATATGGATGAAATCTCTAATACCTCGTATTTTTCTACTTATGCAAATGTAAATAGTAATTATGATCAAGGATAATATGATAAGGCTCCCAAGATTAATCGAATTGTATTGATGATTAGTAGTCTCCAAAAGGTTGATTCTGTGCCGGTCATTTGTTTGCAATAATTGCATTTCTTCCACCGGGTCCGTCTTTGTTGAGGTTTTGTTGACTTCGACGAAATGAAGTGGGATAACGTCCAATTTAGTTTCGAACCTAAGTGTCTTGCTATCGTAGTGGGTACCTCCAATGTTAATGGAACAGTTGAAAAATGTAATGAAGAACGATCCTGTTAGGTTCTTTGGTCCGTAGCCACAACTGTTTTGGAGTGTTATTGGTTTTATGACGTTCGTTAATAGAATGCCATTGTTTTCTAAGACTCTTATTTCTGGTTCTTTGAAGCTATTGCTGATAAATGGACATCTGGCAGGGTTTCCCCGCAATAATTGATGATTGCATTGGTTTTTCGTAACGTTAACCAAGTTTTGACTGTTGCATAAAATGTTTTTCTCGATTTGAATGCATTTCTCGTTTGTTAGAAATGATTCCGACTCGCTGATTATAGCGTACGTTCCATTGAACTGTATGACTTTTTGGTCCATTGGGACGGTTTCAACTCGGAGTAGTTGATAATTTCCGTTTTTAAATTTTGGGATTTTTACCGCGAGTATGATAGATGAACCATTATGGAAGGCTGAAGGTTCTTAATACTCGTAAGTCTGATCATAACTACTGATTTCAATGCCTTGTGAGGTTAAGAGTTCTGTTGCAAAATCCAATTCAGTGGGGTATAGTAATGCTTTTGATATTACGCCCAGCCTGGAAAGTTGAATGGACTCGAAGATGGTTTCTAGTTGATAGCGAACGTTGTCCATATTAAAAATGATGTTCTGAAGATGTAGCATGTGTTGCCAGTCTATTGCCCTATCTAAATTTAGTCTAGCCTGTCTAATGAATCTGTTAACTTCTACCGCTTGATTAAGTGCTTGTTTTGTCAAATTATTTAGTCGTTTTTCAAAAAGATCGTTAATCTTCACTTGTTCATTATTTTCTGTAAATAAAACATTATTTGAATTCTTCAACGTATTAATTTGATTGCTCAAAGTTATAAAATCTTGGCTATCTAGATTTCCTGTTATGGATTTCACTATCGATCCTTAAATTTCAATACTTCGTTTATGTCTTTGTCTTGGAGTCAAATTTTGAAATACTACTTTAGCTTGCCTAACCTTTTGTTTTAAGAGTTCGGTAATTTCCCTAACTTGTGGGTTTCGTTCTAATTCATCAATGGTTGTCTCGTATTGCTTTAGAATAGTATGGAATGCAAATAGCTTAAATTCATGGATAAGGGTATGGTAGCCCTCCTTAATGAATACTTTACCGATTCTCAAAGCGAATAGTCCAGGGTGATTGTTTAGGTCTGTTATCTCTAGGTGCTGTGTAGGGTTGGGGTTGGAAGTACAGATGAAAGGAATTCCAATGGATATGATGATGATGATGATTATGGAAGGGTTGATCGTCTTGGTCATTTTGGTGTTGGGTTCTCTCGTTCTTGAAGGATTGAAATCCACCGCTTCAGCGAAGTTCTCTGGTCGGTTGGCACGAATCCCCTACGTGTTGAGGGATGGCGATTGATGATCCTATTCGCGGAACGTCACTGCCGGTCTGCCGATGTCACGAGTTGGACACTAGATCACTTAAAGTCACTAATTTGGAAATTTTCCACGTATCGGATATTTCCACTAAGCACTTTAACTGTCACTAGTCAGAGTCACTTTGCTTAGTCGTAGAACGAGCCGTACGACTGCGCCACGTATGTAAGTTCTTTCATTCTAAGGTTTTTTAAAAA
Organism: Wyeomyia smithii; assembly: GCF_029784165.1. Lineage (NCBI taxonomy): Eukaryota > Metazoa > Arthropoda > Insecta > Diptera > Culicidae > Wyeomyia > Wyeomyia smithii. The sequence continues at coordinate 139,266,367 of NC_073696.1, forward strand.
ACACTTGGATTCTTAACACATTGATTTTTACTAAGTATTTTAAACTACTTACGTCCTAAGACGAGAACAACCTCTACACACTTCAAACGTTTCACTGGAACTAAAGCTCCTGAAAAATTAATATAAGTTCCCTACTCATCGATTCATCGATGGACTGGATTACTGCTGCGTAAGGATTGTTGGCTCCGCTCTGCTGCCGTCGTTGTCGTCGTTGCTGCTACCAGCTCGGTTCTGCTTCGTCAGGGGTATCAGGGGTACAACGTCCGTTGGTGGAGTTGTCGATGTCGCCGTGTTGCTATGCTGGAGTCGTTCTGGATGCCGGTCGTTCACTTGCTGCGTCAGGAATGTCGGGCGTCCAGTTGTTGCATCAGAAATGCCATGTGCAAGGATTTGCTGTGTCAGGAATGGTGCGTCCGGTGTTGGTGTACAGTAATGTCCATAACAATATATATATAAATATATAAATATATATATATATATATATATATATATATATATATATATATATATATATATATATATATATATATATATATATATATATATATATATATATATATATATATATATATATATATATATATATATATATATATATATATATATATATATATATATATATATATATATATATATATAATTTAATTTATTAACTCTACTAACATTTAAGACTCGTCCTAATGGTTATTACTATATGAAACATTACGAAACAGAGATATAAATTTTGTACGTAGAACTTGATGCTGTAAGTGAAAGTCGAAAGCAGATGAAAAACGTTATTTCTGAGCAATTATTAGGGTTGAGTACCATCACATAGGGGGAACTGCTAACAAAAATTGATTCAAAAACTGGCCCCTTTTGCAACCTATGAAAGTGGTATAACTAGTATAGCGGGGCATCGATCTGTCAATTTGCATTGTGACAAAAACACACACAAGCAGCACTTGTTCCTGTTAGAGCATCTTCAGCGGTCTATTTTTGTAACAACTTTATACTAGATTTACCCAGCGAAACTTAAAAAGAACCAACTAATATAGACCAACTTTGCGTTCTCCGTACTGGTGTTGTATATTTTGTTGTTTTAAACCGCAGACACCCTGTAAATGATTCAATACCCCATGCTATTAGTTTCCCGTGAGACTTGTTATAAAAAGCTCTCAATATTCAACAAACGGAAATTCGATAATTTTTGCGTACATTAAGCGATTACTTTGACAAGCCACTTTATATCCACAAGACTTGATGGTGTTGATGGTAAAAGCCAAACGCCAGTGACATTTTTCGAGATTGTCGAGTGCACAGCGAGCAGTAGCAGAATTTCCCACCGGAGGACGATTTGGATGGCGCACGGGCAGGTAAGTATCACTCACCGATTTACTTTCAGGCTTCCAAGGTAGCGTACGGATATTTCCAGGTAAGTATACTCGCGGTTACGTTTAACACTATTTTAATTTTCTAGTATAACTTGTATATAATTTAAATGTTAATTTCACTCCACTTTGTGCAGATTTCTTCTCTATGATGATGGTTGATGATTGTTGATGACGTCGCAGTTGACAGCAAAAAAAGAGAGTGTCTCCTGTCACACTTCGGCTTTTATAGGGGTGTCGACGGAAGACGATGTTACGCCATGCTACCAATCGAAAGTTCACGTTTGGCTCATTATCGTTGTTGATCATCGAGGGGTAGATCATACTATATTAGCTTCTATCATTGACGCACAGATGGCAAGTTGTTTCTCTTTCGTGGTAACGAACATTCTGGCCCCTTCAGGAACATTGTTTCTGACATTTCAATTGATCGACCGAAGCTGAACTTTTTCTCGCTGATGCTTGTCATTCACACTGTCACTTCTCGATCGATGAAATTTAGCTGGATGAGTGTTTTGATTGCCGATGAAATTGCAGCGTCGAATTATGGGTGGTTTTTACTGAATATATTTAGATTTCAGGATGCGGTAATTAACACAATTTTGAGCAGGCTTCAAGGCGATTCGTTGTTGGTGGTACTGATTGGCGGTGTTCACTCCTCTGCAGCTGATGGTAACGGTAAGAGGCAAATTTTGGAAACTGGATAAACATAGCGATTATTTTGTGTTTGGACCGTCACAACTCTAACGATGCCGTCTGGACCAGGATGATCTTGAAGGATTCGTGCCATTGGCCATTGGATCGGTGCGATGTTGTTGTTGCGAAGGATCACCAGTTGGCCGGTCTGTAGTTGAAAGGGTGGATTGCACCATTTGGTACGTGGCTGCAATGTAGAAAGATATTCCAAGAGCCATCTCTTCCACAAATTCTGGAACAGTTTTTGAACTAGGTGCCATTGGCGGAGTCGGTTTGATGAAATTTTGGAGAGGTCGGAATCTGGAACACTTTTGAGGCAGGATCCCGTCAAAAAGTGACCTGGAGTTAGCGGTTCGAAGTTGGTAGGATCGTCACTCAGTGGAACAATCGGTCGGGAATTCAGGCAGGATTCTATTTGGCACAGTAGCGTGGTCATATCGTCGTAAGCAAGGGTATGCGTTCCGCGGACACGGACAAAGTGTTTTTGAGCTGATTTGATCGCAGCCTTCCAAAGGCCACCGAAATGAGATGCTCTCGGTGGGTTGAAGTGCCAGCGAATCCCATGTTGGTTGCATTCGGCTGCGATTGCATCGTGATGGGTTTTACTGCTGACTAGATCCCGTAATCCGTTGTTCGCTCCAACAAAATTGCGACCGTTGTCGCTGTGCAGATCGGAACAAAGTCCACTTCGAGAGACGAACCGGCGGAGTGCTTGTATAAATTTCGGAGTGCTGAGATCAGGAACTAGTTCCAAATGGACGGCTTTCGTGGAAAAGCATACAAAAACACCAACGTAGGCCTTTCCTGGTGCAGCACGGCGGTGAGTTGGCTTAAGCAGAATTGGTCCCCAGTAGTCGATCCCTGTTACAGCGAAGGGTCGAGTCGCGATGGTTCTCGAAGAAGGAAGTCCAGCCATGAATTGTTCCAGCATTCTTGGTCGCGCTCGAAAGCAGATAATGCAGCTGTGGACCAAACGCCTGGCCAAGTTTCTGGCCCCTATGATCCAGTACCGTTGTCGGAGTAGGGTTAGAAGCAGTTGAGGTGCTGCGTGAAGGTGGAGTTTATGGTAACTCTGGATTAGAAGCGTCGAGAGTCTGTGTGAAGCGGGTAGGAGAATTTGATGCTTGCTATCATACGGTTGATTCGAGGTTTGTAGTCTGCCACCGATTCGAATTATCTGCTCTGGAGAGAGAAATGGATGGAACCATTTGAGGCGGGATTTAGATGACACGGGTTTCAATTGTTGAAGTTGTTTCCAATCTTCGTTAAACGCTTGTTGTTGCACCAATTTGATTAGCAGATTTTCCGCTCCAATTAACTCTTCCCTATTTTGTAGGATAGTTTTCGGGCGCTCACTGGACGGTATTCGGCAATTTTTGAAGAAACGGCAGCAAAAAGCGGTGACACAGATGAGACGTTGATAGCTGGAGAATTTTCCGACTAGCCGGTCGACGAAAGATGGTTCAGTTGGCAACGATGGGACAGCTATGGTTGTTAGACGAGCTTCTTCCAATGCTTCAGGTGGTTGATCGGATGCATTCGTAGAGATTGGCCAATTTGCTTGGGGTTGTCGAAGCCATTCAGGTCCTTGCCACCAGAGATCGAAGTCGATGATAGTGTCGGCTGAGATTCCACGGGAAATGCAATCCGCTGGGTTTTCCATTCCAGCGATATGATTACACGAGCAGTTCTAGGTGGCGAGCTGAATTTTTGAAGTTTGGTTAGCATCAAAAGTGTTCCAAACAGACGGTGATGCCCGAAGCCAGTACAGTACGACGGTGCTGTCGACCCAACAGTAGCATTCTGCGTCGAGCTGTAGCGATGATTTTACCTTCTCGTAAAGTTGCGCTGCCAATAGGGCCCCACACAGTTCAAGTCGAGGAATTGACTTCCGCTTGAGAGGAGCTACCCTTGATTTTGCAGTGAGTAGGGCAACTTTGATTCTCCCAGATGCATTGGTTGATCTGATGTAGGTGCAGGCTCCATACGCAAGCTGCGAAGCTTCGGAGAAAATGTGGATTTGAATGGTTTCCGGATTCGCCAAGAGAATGCAGCGAGTTATGCGGAGTTCGTTGAGTCTGGGTAGCTGCGACTTGTAATCGATCCACCGGGTTTGATAGTCGATTGGCAATTCCTTGTCCCAACTCCAAGATGATCCGTCGTCGGTTTTTAGAGTCCACAAGTTTTGCATGAAGATTTTCGCGGATGTGACGACGGGTCCTACCAAGCCAAGCGGATCGTAGAGACGAGCAATCAACGAGAGTGTAATCCGTTTGGTGATAGGCTGGTTTTCTGTGTCGGGTGGGAAGTCAGTTTTGTAACGTAGACAATCTGTAGCTGGTTCCCAATGCAACCCAAGCGTTTTGATGACTTGGTCGCGGTCTAGGTCAAAGGAAGTGAGGAGAGCGCGGTTTTCCGGTGGAATCCCTTCAAGAACTGCCTCTTCGTTTGAAGCCCATTTGCGAAGCTGAAATCCGCCTTTTGCTAGGAGTGCGTCTAGTTGTTTGCGGAGTTCGATGACTTCTTTTATAGTTTCGCCACCGGAAAAGAGATCGTCGACGTAGACATCCTTCTTGAGTGCCCTCGCTGCCAGTGGAAATTGATGCCCTTCATCATCTGCGAGCTGATTTAGCACTCGAGTGGCAAGGAACGGGGCACTGGCCGTACCGTACGTCACCGTTCTTAGTTCGTACGTTTCCATGGGATGGTCTGGTGATGGTTTCCAGACAATGAGCTGAAATCGACAGTCATGACGGTCAACAAGAACTTGGCGGTACATCATCTTTGCATCGGCAATTATCATGACTTGATGCATCCGAGATCGCATCGTGATCGATCGAATGTCCTCTTGCACGGTTGGTCCCACCATTAGGACGTCGTTGAGCGAAGGTCCGTTGGGTGTTTTACTTGAAGCGTTGAAGACTACCCGTAATTTGGTGGTTGTGCTGTCCTGGCGAATCACAGCGTGATGAGGGAGGTAGTAGTGTTGAACTGCTGGGTTGTCATAGTCATGAATCCGCTCCATATGTCCGAGGTCGCGATACTCGTCGATGAAGGCTTTGTACTGCTGGTGAAGCTCGGGATTGCGGAGTAGGCGATTTTGAAGCAAGTGAAACTGGCGAACAGCTATGCGTCGGTTATCGGTGAGCTGACGTTGCACGTCCTCCTTGACTGGCAAGCGAACGATGTATCGTCCCTCAGCGTTGCGAGTAACGGTGCGCTGAAAATGCTCCTCACATGCTGCTTCCTCAACGGAGTACGCTGTCGATGAGCTATCTTCCTCGATTGTCCAGAATTTTTCCATAAGTTGGTGAATATCGGAGATGGTAGCGACGTTAGAGACAACAAGAGCGGTCCGTGGACTGATGGTGGACTTTCCAGACACGACTCAACCAAAGACAGAGTTGACCAGCACCGGAAGATTGTCGCCGAACGGAATTCGACCAGGAACCTTGAACAGATCAAAGAATATTTCGGCTCCGATGATAATATCCACGGGATTAGTGCTGTCGAACGACGGATCAGCTAACTGGATGCTGGGAGGCATGTTCCATGTCGAAGTGTCGACGGATGTGGCTGGCAAGTCGATTGTTAATTTGGGCAAAACAAGAAATTCGACGTTGGTGGAGTACTCGCCAACTCGAGACTGAATTTTAGAAAAGAGTTTATGTTTGGCCTGAGTGGATGCTTGACCGATGCCCGTTATCGGTAGGTAGATCTTTTTTCGCTGAACCTTGATGCGCTGCGAGAACCGTTCGGTAATGAAGCAGCATTCACTTCCCGAGTCCAGGAGTGCGCGAGCGATGCGTTCGACCCCGTTGTCGTCGATGAGAATAATCACGGCTGTGGCAAGAAGGACCGTCTTCTGACAGTGTCCAGCGGACGCGCAGCTGATCGACTCGACAACCGTTGCAGATGCAGATGTGGTTGGAGGATCGCTAGAAGGACTGGAAGTGAGAGGTTTCGATGACTGTGGGCTCGAAGACTTGAACTTCGAGGAAGAGGAATCATTTGGACAGATCAGAGAATGATGGCGTCCACGACACTTGCGGCAGTTGCTAGACGACGCACAATCCTTTGAGAAATGACCCTTTCGCAGACAATTCCGGCACAGTTGATGGCGACGGACTTCTTTCTCCTTTTCTTCTACCGAAAGCTTCGAAAAACTCCCACAAGTGTATAAAGGGTGATGATCGGAACAAATGACGCATTGCCGGACATTAGTTTGGTTGGCTCCGTGACTCGAAACGGAACGCTGAGCTGGTTTCTTCGGAATGATTGACGATGGCATTTCAATATGCTTTACCTGAATGGATTGCAATACACTCACGCGCCGTTGAATGAAAGCAGTCAGGTCGTTGAACGTGATCGCTGTCTTGGTCGAAGAATATTCCTCCCAATCTCGCCTTGTTGTCGGATCCAGTCGAGTACTTAGCATACGAATGAGCAAAATGTCCCAAAATTCCGTGCGTTCGCCCAGTTGATGCACCACCTTGACATTTGCCTCGAATTTCTCTACCAGACTGTGTAGCTCCGTTGCCGATTCCTTTTTTAATGAAGTTGAATCAAAGAGAGTGTCTACATAGGACTGCTTTAGACGTAATGATCCATGAGAAGATTCCAAGCCACTGGATAGTTGGTTGCGCTTATTGGGATTGACTGAATTAGATAAAGAGCTGCATTTGACAACGATGAACGTAGGTAATAAAACTTCTGGATACTCGAGAGACTAGCCGATGAGTGGACCAGCGACACAAATAAATCGTGAAAATTCATCCATATCTCTATATTGCCATCGAAAATGGGGAGCTTAACATCGGGCAAACGCACTTGCGATACCGACGGAAGGGATTGCGCCGTTAAATGAGTAGGAGAAGGAATAGGTGTAATAGGAGTTTTATTACGGGCCAGCAGGAAGCCCTTAACGGAGTAGTAGGCAGATTCAAGGGCTGTCCGATCTTTCAGATGAGCAACGATCGCAGTTTCATCAAGGGTCTCCAGTTCACTCTGGACCGTCCTGTAGTCCGACCACAACTTGATCAGACTCTCCAACCTCACAGGTACCTCATCAGCATGCGTTTCCTCATCGTAGCTGCTGACGAATGATTTGATGTGATTGAGCGACGTCACCAGACTTTTGAGCCGCAGCTTCAGCGACTTAATACGGCGCTCGGTCGACATTGTAGCAATTCTGTGAACAATGGACCAGCGTAGACACACAAAAATGAAAGTAAAGAATTTGGAAACTTAATCACCTGTTCGAGGCAATTGTTTTGCCTTGTATTCAAATAAAAGCAGGAACAAATCCGTAGGCGATGCCAGTTGAATTGAATGGGGCAGTAAATTTGCCTTGAATCGATTGTTCCAGAAGCAGTAGAAAACGGCACAATGGCGTCCAAAGGCAGCAATGATGGCGTGCGGTAGAACAACTCCTTGTTCCTCTCCAGCGGATGATATGGCGGAAACGTGATGACGACTCACTAGGCGCTGGACTACCGGAATAGCGGAGATTCGACGCTATCCGGCACGAAGGACCAAAATGTCGAGTGCACGGCGAGCAGTAGCAGAATTTCCCACCGGAGGACGATTTGGATGGCGCACGGGCAGGTAAGTATCACTCACCGATTTACTTTCAGGCTTCCAAGGTAGCGTACGGATATTTCCAGGTAAGTATACTTGCGGTTACGTTTAACACTATTTTAATTTTCTAGTATAACTTGTATATAATTTTAATGTTAATTTCACTCCACTTTGTGCAGATTTCTTCTCTATGATGATGGTTGATGATTGTTGATGACGTCGCAGTTGACAGCAAAAAAAGAGAGTGTCTCCTGTCACACTTCGGCTTTTATAGGGGTGTCGACGGAAGACGATGTTACGCCATCCTACCAATCGAAAGTTCACGTTTGGCTCATTATCGTTGTTGATCATCGAGGGGTAGATCATACTATATTAGCTTCTATCATAACGAACAGAGATGGATTAGTATAATCGAAAAATTTCTTGTAAGCGAAAAATATTTGATGGGGTAGATAATCGTCTTCCGTTTTCGTTTCATCAATCTCGTCGAATATTGCAATTCTTTAAACTTGGGTTCGTTTTTGAGAATATTGTAACAAGCCTGCATTTTAACGTTTTCAGTTCAGTGTTTTCGGGGAACACTTTTTTGGCCTCTTTAGACTGATCGTTCTTGGTAGTCCCACTACAAATGGGTCCTAAAGCTACACCAGTTTTTATATATCATTTGAAAAAGCCGCTTTTTCTGAGCAAAACGTGATTCTCAAAAAATGTTTATCGTTTTCCTTCGATTTTTAAATGAAGAATAATAAAAACTGCTCGAAAGGTCTTAGATGACGTTTCGCCCATGTACGGTATATGAGAGAATTGTCATTTAAGGCATTTCGAGCAGTTTTTAATTCTTCATCTAAAAATCGAAGAAAAACGATAAACATTTTTTTAAAATCACGTTTTGCTAAGAAAATTTCACTCTTTCAGCTGATATATAAATATCAGAAAACCGTTTAAAACTTTAGAACCCAATTGAGGCGGTTAACGAAGGCTAAATAGCCAACGTATTTGGCTACCTAGTGGCTGATGGTTGCAAACCAAATAGTTGAACCGAGGCGTGAGCTGTTCATCGTCTTCTCAGGAAAAACCACAAAAATTAATTGTGAATTGATGTGAAAAAACTTTGTTTTGTTTATCCCACAACACTCGCAAAACGCTTATATGGAAATAGCTAAAAATGTAATTCAATTGAATATGACATTTTACTCACCCGCAATTGGTGGTAGCGTGCAAAGGGTTTTAGAACGATTTATTTCAAATCAAATTTTGTTAGATCAAAAAGTGACAAAAACAGATCAAAACGTATACGAGTTTCAAAGTTTTTCAGGAGTGACATTGTGCAGCTCGATTCGAACGGTTTTTTCTATTTTCTAACCTAACATAACGCTCATCATCATTCTGTGCCGAACACGCATCAGTACTGGACGTGTTTGGTGATCGGTCCGATAGAGTATAAAACAAAAGACGTGTGAACAAGTGTTGGCATTGTTTGCCTGGTCGAGTGAAATAAATCCGGGTTCAAGGTCGTTCCTTTGTGCAACTGTTTCGCATCGTGACTGCCAGCTGGTGCGTAAGCCGATTTGGCTGCTGGCTGGATTGTGCTACAGCAGTGGACGAGACACAAACGAGGAAAAAGAAGAAGCCATCAGTGTCAGCGAGTTGTATCGCTGTGTGGAGTGATCTCACACCTGGCTCGCTGCTGGTGGCTGTTTGGTGCTGCTGTATTGGTGCTGCTGGCTGTAACGGCTGCTACTTCGAACGATCGGACAACCAACCTTACTGGAAGGGAGAAATAAAAAGGTACGTGTTCTTGTCAGCGCTAGTGCGCTAAACTTAGCGCGATGGATGTAGATCCCTCGCCTCCCGCGCCACCATCCCCGAACCCCTCTGACCCTGACCCTTCTGTTACCCCCTCCCCTGTTCATTCTTCAGTCCCCCCTCGCCCCAGGCTTTACCCAGACGGAGCCCAGGGCAGCTATACTGTTTATTTTCGGCCAAAGGCAGGACCGAAATCGAAAAAGTTGAACCTCTTGCAGATTTCTAAAGACCTGACGAAGGAGTACAAGGGCGTGACCGAAATTTCCAAGGTCCGGCCTAACAAGCTCCGTGTCGTGGTCGGTAACCTGAAAGAGGCCAACGATATAGCTTGCTCTGAGCTCTTCACACGCGAGTATCGCGTTTACATACCCGCACGAGACGTGGAGATCGACGGTGTCATAACCGATTCGAGTCTGTCCGTCGAGTGTATACTGCAAAGTGCCAAAGGGTGCTTTAAGAACAAAACGTGTCCCGAAGTAAAGGTGCTCGACTGCAAGCAATTGCGGTCAGCATCGATCATCGGTGGCAAAACAGTATACACTCCGTCAGACTCGTTTCGAGTTACGTTCGCCGGGTCTGCACTACCAAGCCACGTCTCGATCCACCGGGTTCGTCTCCCTGTGAGGCTCTACGTGCCCCGCGTCATGAACTGCCTGAATTGCAAGCAGTTAGGCCATACAGCCGCCTACTGCTGCAATAAGGCACGTTGTGGCAAGTGTGGGGAGTCTCATGCGGAAGATTCTTGCAGTGTTAACGCTGAAAAGTGTATTCACTGCGGAGAAAATCTGCATGAGCTCTCGACATGTGCGGTGTACATGCAGCGCAGGGATAAAATAAAACGGTCTCTCAAAGAGCGTTCAAAGCGTTCCTACGCTGACATGCTGAAGAAGACCGTTACCACTTCTCCCGTTACTTCGAACCCCTTCGATCTGTTGCCCTCTGAGGAAACCGATTCTGACGATTCACCAGCGGGAGCATCTTACGCCAATCCTGGGGAGTCTAGAAAGAGGAAAAATATTTCCTCTCCTAAACTTCCCAGAAAAGGTCCTAAGATTTCTCAAAGTGAAATGAAAGTTACAAACAAACCAAACAGTGCTGCGGAAAAACCGAAGCAAACTCCTCCTGGGCTGGCAAATTTAAAGTCCCAGAAGGAGTTCCCAGCACTGCCAGGAACATCTAAAACCCCAGTTGCTCCTTTTACACTCCCAGTTGATGAAACAAACTCTGGATTAGTGAAATTTTCTGACATTGTGGACTGGATTTTTGAAACTTTCAATGTACCCGATCCAATTAAAATTTTTCTTACAGCATTCCTCCCAACAGTTAGATCATTTTTGAAGCAGTTGACTGCCCAATGGCCTCTCCTTGCAGCGATTGTATCCTTCGATGCCTAATTCAACTGCGTATATGAAGGATTCTATCTCTGTCTTACAGTGGAATTGTAGAAGTATTTTACCAAAAATTGATTCGTTTAAAGTTTTGATAAATAAAAACAAATGCGATGCATTTTCCCTTTGTGAAACTTGGCTTACTTCAAATATTGATCTCAACTTCCATGATTTTAATATTATTCGCCTTGATCGAGACACCCCATATGGAGGAGTACTTTTAGGGATTAAAAAGTGCTATTCTTTCTATCGTATTAACCTCCCCTCGATTCCAGGCATCGAAGTTGTCGCATGTCAAATGACAATACAAGGTAAAGAGCTTTGTATTGCCTCAATATATATTCCCCCCAGAGCACAGGTTGGGCAACGGCTGCTCTTTGATTTAATAGAACTTCTTCCCTCGCCACGTTTGATTTTGGGAGACTTCAACTCTCATGGCGTGGCTTGGGGTTCCCCATACAATGATAACCGCTCCTCTTTAATCTATAACCTTTGCGATGACTTCGACATGACTATTTTAAACAACGGTGAAATGACACGTATCCCGAAACCTCCAGCGCGCCCAAGCGCTTTGGATCTATCCTTATGTTCGACGTCGCTACGGTTGGATTGCACATGGAAGGTAATCCTCGATCCTCACGGTAGCGACCATCTGCCTATTCTTATTTCAATTACTAACGGGTCAACTCGCATGCGACCAATTGACATTCCGTATGACCTCACACGAAATGTCGATTGGAAGTTATACGAGGAAATGATTTCAAAAGCGGTCGAGTCGATTCAACATCATTCACCACTTGAAGAATACAACCTCCTCGCGGGCTTGATTCTCGACGCCGCGTTGCAAGCCCAAACGAAGAAATATCCCGGCGTAACGATCAAAGAACGGCCTCCCACTCCGTGGTGGGACCAAGAGTGCTCCGATGTCTACACGCAAAGATCCGACGCGTTTAAGGCCTACCAGACGGGAGGTATACCTGGCGACTATTTACGGTATTCGGAGCTTGATACCAAGCTTAAAAGCTTGGCTAAAGCAAAGAAACGTGGATATTGGCGTCGGTTCGTGAACGAGACGTCGAGGGAGACATCGATGAGCACTCTTTGGAACACAGCCCGAAGAATGCGGAATCGCGTAACGTTCAACGAAAGCGAGGAGTCTTCAAGTAGGTGGATATTTGATTTTGCCAGGAAAGTATGTCCGGACTCTGTTCCTGAGCAAAATATTGTTCGCGATGCGTCTCCGGGCCACGACGCGATAGAATCACCTTTTACGATGGCAGAACTTTCAGTTGCCCTCCTGTCCTGTAACAATAACGCGCCTGGATTAGATAGAATCAAATTCAACTTGTTGAAGAATCTACCCGGCAATGCCAAGAGGCGCTTGTTGAACTTGTTCAATAAGTTCCTGGAGCAAAACATTGTACCGCAGGATTGGAGGCAAGTGAAGGTGATCGCCATCCAAAAACCAGGGAAACCAGCTTCTAATCACAACTCTTATAGGCCGATTGCAATGCTATCCTGTATCCGGAAATTGATGGAAAAAATGATACTCCGTCGTTTAGACCACTGGGTCGAATCAAATGGTCTACTATCAGAAACTCAATTTGGCTTCCGCCGTGCCAAAGGGACGAATGATTGTCTTGCGTTGCTTTCAACAGATATTCAGCTGGCGTATGCTCGTAAAGAACAAATGGCGTCTGCGTTCTTGGACATTAAGGGGGCTTTTGATTCCGTTTCTATTGACATTCTTTCGGGTAAACTTCACCGACAAGGATTTTCTCCAATTTTGAACAATTTTTTGCACAATTTGTTGTCCGAAAAGCACATGCATTTTACGCATGGCGATTTGGCAACTTTTCGCATTAGCTACATGGGTCTTCCCCAGGGCTCATGTTTAAGCCCCCTTCTTTACAACTTTTATGTAAATGACATCGACGAATGTCTGGCAAATTCATGCACGATAAGACAACTTGCAGACGACAGTGTAATCTCTGATACAGGAGCCAAAGCTGCCGATTTGCAAGGACCATTGCAAGATACCTTGGACAATTTGTCTGCTTGGGCTTTACAGCTAGGTATCGAATTCTCTCCGGAGAAGACTGAGATAGTAGTTTTTTCTAGGAAGCATGAACCTGCTCAGCTTCAAACACAATTAATGGGTAAAACGATTTCTCAGGTTTTGGTACACAAATATCTTGGTGTCTGGTTCGACTCTAAAGGCACCTGGGGTTGTCACGTGAGGTATCTGATGAAAAAATGTCAACAAAGAGTTAATTTTCTTCGTACAATAACCGGACAATGGTGGGGAGCCCATCCAGGAGACCTTATAAGGCTTTACCAAACAACGATATTGTCTGTTATTGAATACGGGTGTTTCTGCTTCCGCTCCGCAGCAAACACACATTTGATCAAACTGGAGCGAATACAATATCGTTGTTTGCGTATCGCCTTAGGTTGCATGCAGTCGACCCATACGATGAGTTTGGAGGTTTTAGCTGGAGTACTACCATTGAAAAACCGCTTCTGGAGCCTGTCTTCTCGTATTCTAATCAAATGTGAGGTCTTGAACCGTCCCGTGATTGAAAATTTTGAAAGGTTAATCGAACTTAATTCTCAAACCCGTTTTATGACATTGTATTTCAATCACATGTCCCAAAATATTAACCCTTCTTCGAATATTCCAAATCGTGTCGACTTATCAAATACTTCTGATTCTACTGTGTTTTTCGATACATCCATGATAGAAGAAACTCGTGGAATCCCGGATCATTTACGCGTGCAGCAGATCCCTAAAATTTTTTCCAATAAATATCGAAACATCAACTGCGACAATATGTACTACACTGACGGATCACTTCTTGATGGGTCCACTGGCTTCGGTATCTTCAATAACAATTTAACCGTCTCCCATAAGCTCGATAATCCTGCTTCTGTTTACGTCGCAGAATTAGCTGCAATTCAGTACACCCTAGGGATTATCGAAAAAATGCCCACGGACCATTATTTCATCTTTACGGACAGTCTCAGTTCCATTGAGGCTCTCCGATCGATGAAAGATGTTAAGCACTCTCCGTATTTCCTGGGGAAAATACGGGAACATCTGAGTGCTTTATCCGAAAAATCTACTCAGATTACCTTAGCGTGGGTCCCTTCTCACTGCTCGATACCGGGTAATGAGAAAACGGACTCTTTGGCTAAGGTGGGCGCAACAAACGGTGATATTTATGAAAGACCAATTGCCTTTAATGAATTTTTCGCACTTGTACGTCAGAATACGATCATCAGTTGGCAAAATGCTTGGACCAGAGGGGAATTGGGAAGGTGGTTACATTCCATAATCCCCAAAGTATCGACGAACCCGTGGTTCAAGGGGTTGGATGTAGGTCGGGATTTCATTTGCGTGATGTCCCGGCTTATGTCCAATCACTATAGATTTGACGCGCTCCTCCGTCGTGTTGGGCTCGGGGAAAGTGGTATCTGTGCCTGTGGTGAAGGTTATCACGACATAGAGCATGTGGTTTGGTCATGCCCTGTACACCGTGACGCCAGGTCTAAATTAATAGCTTCCCTGCAGGCCGAGGGTAGACAGCCGGCTGTTCCTGTTCGTGATGTCTTGGCGAGCCGTGACCTATCCTACATGTCCCTTATATACGTTTTCCTGAAATCCATCCACGCCCCAGTCTAGTCCCGTTCCCCTCCGTCTACACCCAACAAAACGACAAGAACACGTTTGAACCTTAAGCACAAAACCAGCAACCAGACCCCGCACAATAGAACCAGGACCCAAGGACTACGAGCCTCTGTCCCAACTCACGACATCGTGGCTCAGCAGAACGAATCCATACATGCCATTCGACGATTATCAGACGACCATTGAACAACAAAACACTGATTGGAAATCCCATGCTAGTTTTAAGTTAGACTTAATTTCAGCTCGTAGTCGGCAGCGAGGATAAAAAATTTGCTTTAGTTTTTAAGTCATCAGATATAATTGGCGCCGTTAAACATTAAATTGTATTTGTGCCGTGTCAAATAAATGTTATGTGAAGAAAAAAAAAAATAACGCTCATCAGTGATCATTTATTTTTGTACCAGTTACTCGAAACTAGATGTTCAATGTCACCCCAAAAAACGATATCGCACGCTTAGCCTTGGGGCTAATAGCGGTCTCGATCAACTAGATTAGTTGAGAGAATTCGTTATCGATATTGTTTCTGGCACATTTCGCCAAAATGGAGTTTTTTGACAGTGCACGGTGGTGGTTGTTCCTAACAGTAGAAGATGAATAATCACTTTTAAAAGCGATGAATCAGCCGAAAAGTGAACAAAATGAGCTATACTAAAACTTAAAACAAACCGGTTCTTGTACAAAATGTGCAATAGTGTGTGTTCACGCAAAAAAGTGAAACGATATACTTAAGTACTTAGCATTTTGTGGAATTCATCAATATAACCCAATAAACCGGTGCACCCGCTGCAAAATTTTTGATAGTTCCTAAGCTAATTTTACAGTAAGTCCACAGTGACGTACTGTTTTTGCCTTCTCATTAAAACTCAAGTAACCATTATCATTAGGCATATGTAACCAATACAGAAGTGCATTATATATGTCTGGTGATCAGGCGGAGTGAAATTTTCTGATAATCTCTGATTTTGCAAGATTTGTTTCGACTTAGACGTTAGTAAGTTATCTCTTAACTCCATATTTTGGGACATTCATGCAGTAGTTATATAAGCTATGAAGCACCCAATTAGGATACATTAATTCAACTTAACCTCTTAAACGATTACAAAAAGTTTATAATCCGTATACAGTGAACGTCATCTGCTACAAAAGACAGTCATCATTTTTGGTTTTGAGCTATCGGTTAAGTATGAGTTATTCTGTGAATCTGGCGGAACTGCTCGCAAGTTGAATAATATTTCAGTAGTGCTTGAAGGCATCAACCATCTGAGGGGTGCAAAAATTGAATTTTTTTCAGCTTTTCAATAAAATAATTTTGCTGAAAAATATTTCCATAAATTGATCGATTAAGCATCAAAATACTGCCGAAAATAGAATACTGATTTTAGATTATTGTACCGCTTGTGATATGATGTTGAAATAAAATAAAGGGTTATGTTTTTGGAAACTCTAGTACCATCGAAAACTATATATGTTTGTAAATTGAGATTTTATTTGAAAACCAAAATTCTAATCCTCCAATAAATTTATCTTGATAAGTAAATTTAGTGAGCACAAATATTGTTAGGAGATCAAAATCTAAGATGTATTTAATGCATGAATATGTTCACGCTTTTGGTGTTGTTTCTGCGGCTGACGCGTGAAATTCATTAAGTTTGAAAAGGTCTACAACCGTGTTATGTGTGAACATCGCTGTATCATTCAAAACCTTTAAAACATACTGGGCTCAAAGTATTCCTTACTATATTCAGTGTGGTTTACTGTTCTTCTACTACATGCTAACCCAAATATGGGTGTTTCGACAGGTTTTTGTTTCATTTTTCGAAAAGATGCAAATGTTCCTTCCAATTAGTCATGGTTATCCCGAAAATGCAACTTCAAGTTGCTATAAATACTTACATACTATCATTTCGTATATAAGTACATACTATACCGCACTCGTAATAAAACTTAAAGATTTTGGTTTTTTATTCAACAGAAGCAGTCAGATCTGGTGACTGTTCTGTATGAACCGTATAAAAAAGTGTATGAACAGTATATACTAGCCTTATCATCAATTGCTTGACTTTGGGTTCTTCCCAAAATTTTCACTAAATGTTGTAAAAATTTAGAAAAGTAAAAATGCTATTGCATCGTTGTATAGTCCCTCGGTAATATTGATGCTGGTATAAACAATTTGACATTTCGGTGCCCCACTATACCACAGAGAAAAATTCAGGTGGACCCAATTTTTTTCATTCAGTTCCCCCTATGTGCAATTAAGCAACTTATATCGTTGATTGTTGATAAAGCCGCTAGGCAACTGGGAATGATTTACCGCATGACGCGGGATTTCAGAAACATACAATGTATAACAACACTCTATTGCTCGCTTGTTCGGTCCTCATTGGAATTCTGCTCTACTGTCTGGATTCCTCACTACAATAATGCATTCCACCGCATTGAAAGCATCCAGCGGCGTTGCGTACGCTATGCTCTTAGAATGCTTCTCTGGCGGTAACCCATGCGTAATACTCGATACGAGGATCGTTGCCAGCTTCTCCAGCTCGATACTCTTCAGCTTCGCCGAGTAACAGCTCGCGCCATGGTAGTTTCAGATGTTTTGACTTCACGGATTGACTGCCCGGCCATTCTTCGCTTGATCAACCTAAACGCGCCATCCAGAACTCTGCGGAGGTCTTCTGCGTTGCAACTGCCTTTTCGTCGTACCAACTACAGCGCAAACAGTGCCATCATTGGTATTCAACGAGCCTTCAAACGGGCATCATCTGCTTTCGACTTTCGCTTATCGCATCAAGTTCTACGTACAAAATTTATATCTCTGTTTTTTTTTTTTATCGGAGTTACAACATCCTCGCCTTTGAGTTTTGTACATCACCTCTATTCCGGAAATATATTGGGTGCATTTCAGTTGTTTTCGTTGTTTTCCATCATTTCCATCATTTCGATTACGGACATATCTAGTAGTATTCGGTTATTTTCGGCTGTTTCCCAGAAGTTGCCATTTTACAATTCAAAGTGGTATCTGAGGTCAATTTTTAGCTCCCTGCATCATTATGGATCCGGTGATACTCATATTAGGTGTTATTTGGTCACTTCAGGCTATTTTTCAGAAACCGTAATTCACCATCTTGGATTTTAAAATGGCATTTGGAGACAATTTCTGGCCCTTGAGCGTCATTCTGGTTTAAGGAACACCCATATTGGATGTTATTTGGTCATTTTCGGCTGTTTTTCGGAGACCGGATGTCACCATCTTCGAATTCGAAATGTTGTCTGTGGTCGATTCTACAGCTGCAGCTCCTGTGTATCATTCTGGTTCCGAAGATACTCATATTGTATGGAAATCGGCCATTTTTGGCCGTTGCTCATATTGGGTGGTATTTTATTACTTTGGGCTGTTTTCCGGACACCGGAATTCGCCATCTTACAATTCAAAATGTTGTCTGAGGTCAATTTGTGGCTTCAGTGCATCATGACAATTCCGGAAATACCCATATTGGGTGGTATCTGATCATTTGCCGCTGTTTTTCGGAAACCGGACTTCGCCATCTTGGGTTTCGAAATGGCATTTGGAGACAATTTCTGGCCACTGTGCGTCGTCCTGGTTTAAGAAAACCCATATTTGGTGTTATTTGGTCATTTTCGGCTGTTTTCCAGACAGCGAAAGTCGCAATCTTACAATTCGAAATGTTGTCTGAGGACGATTTGTGGCTTCAGTGCATAACAACCATTCCGGAAATTCGCATGTTGGGTGGTATTTGGTCATTTGCCGCTGTTTTATTAAAACCGGAAGTCGCCATCTTGGATTTCGAAACAGACAGACAGACCGGCAGATAGACAGACAGACAGAACGACAGATAGACAGACAGACAGACAGACAGACAGAAATACCGACAGATAGACAGACAGACAGACCGACAGACAGACCGACAGACAGACCGACAGATAGACAGAAAGACAGACAGACAGACCGGCAGATAGACAGACAGAAAGACCGACAGATAGACAGACAGACAGACCGACAGATAGACAGACAGACAGACAGAAAGACCGTAGATAGAGAGACAGGCAGACCGACAGATAAACAGACAGACAGACATAAAGACCGACAGATAGACAGACAGAAAGACCGACAGATAGACAGACAGACAGACATAAAGACCGACAGATAGACAGACAGACAGACAGAAAGACCGACAGATAGACAGAAAGACAGACCGACAGATAGACAGAAAGACAGACAGACAGACCGGCAGATAGACAGACATAAAGTCCGACAGATAGACAGACAGAAAGACAGACAGACAGACAGACAGACAGACAGACAGACAGACAGACAGACAGACAGACAGACAGACAGACAGACAGACAGACAGACAGACAGACAGACAGACAGACAGACAGACAGACAGACAGACAGACAGACAGACAGACAGACAGACAGACAGACAGACAGACAGACAGACAGACAGACAGACAGACAGACAGACAGACAGACAGACAGACAGACAGACAGACAGACAGACAGACAGACAGACAGACAGACAGACAGACAGACAGACAGACAGACAGACAGACAGACAGACAGACAGACAGACAGACAGACAGACAGACAGACAGACAGACAGACAGACAGACAGACAGACAGACAGACAGACAGACAGACAGACAGACAGACAGACAGACAGACAGACAGACAGACAGACAGACAGACAGACAGACAGACAGACAGACAGACAGACAGACAGACAGACAGACAGACAGACAGACAGACAGACAGACAGACAGACAGACAGACAGACAGACAGACAGACAGACAGACAGACAGACAGACAGACAGACAGACAGACAGACAGACAGACAGACAGACAGACAGACAGACAGACAGACAGACAGACAGACAGACAGACAGACAGACAGACAGACAGACAGACAGACAGACAGACAGACAGACAGACAGACAGACAGACAGACAGACAGACAGACAGACAGACAGACAGACAGACAGACAGACAGACAGACACTAGTGGATTGGAGACAGACGCTAGTGGATTGGAGTATTTCGCACGAGTTTGTGTTGATGTTTTCTTTCAAGTGATTTGCTCGGTCGAAAGCTAACCAATCTTACTAGTCTTCTTCATACCTATGAACTTTTATTCAATAAAATAATATATGGCACAACACTTGTCTTCAACCGTTTTACAGAAGCATCAAACGAAACCAATTCATTCATAGCCAATCATTGATCCAATAGTTCGCTTAAACCGGCTCAAAGGCAATCAAGTTCGTGGCGATTTTTAAGAGCCCTTTTTTTCCATACAGGACACTGCGACCAGAACAGTTGATCTATTGAGAGATATGCCCGGGTGTCTGCTGTATCCTGCACTTCTGTTGTTAGCAATACCGCTATTGAGAAGTGGCATGCTTATTATCATTTTTTCCCTGCTTGTGTGTAAAATGTTTACCCTTCCTTTTACACACTGACTCGTTATACTATACCAAGGCTCGTTCCTTCTGCCAAATATCACCAATTATAATTCCTTGGAGAAGTTTCGTTGGGTGTCCTTCTGGTCAGATTATTATGTGAGGGACTTATTTTGTTCAGAGGTAGTACACCAAGGTATTATCATAAAATAAACTCAACCTTAAGTTCTTTGTGACAACGAATGGCCTGACTCTACTAGGATTCAAACCTACGACCATCCGCTTGGCAAATCGGACTCTGTGAACTTGCGGCCACGCAGCTCCCTTAAAGAGCTCTTGGAGTTGGCATTCATGTTTCCTGATTGTAAAGCGACCCTTTTTCACTCATCCCACGCAAGATTCATGGCAACAAACGTTTATTGCCGGAAAATAAATTTGCTATGATCATTGACCACGTGTCTGTCTAGTAGTATGAGAGTTATTTAGTTAAGATCAGGGTTGTATCACATAAAGTTGTGTCGCCCATATCCCACATCTTCCCTCTTCTTCGGAATGAAAACAGACAAGAGATTGTATATGTATCCTTTATTTTTTCCGTCATAATTTTATCAGTTTATCTAAATTCACGACGGTTGAATCTTCGAGTTCACAGACTCGTACGTAACTCTCCAGATACGCTGAAGGCTTTCGATCCCTGTTGGAACAACGTCGTGACTCTACTTGTTCATGTGTTTCATTTTCCCCCAAAGGTTCGCGGTCCCTCCATTCTCTTACTTAACGAGTTTGGGTAACGTGCCGACGAAAGTTTCTCCCACTATTGTCGCATAACACGAGATTGCCGTTATTCTGTGCCACAACGGTTAGCTTAGTTGGGTCAAACCTTGTATCTCCCTTCATCCGTGTCAATCGCTCAGTGAACACCACGTCTCCAGGCTTTATGCGACACTCTCTAGCTCCACGACGAGCGTCCTCATACTCTTTTGATCGCAACTTTTCCTGACGATCTCTGGTGTTGATCAAATCTTCATCGTGATCTGATTGTTTACCGAGCAGTAGAGGCAAGTGACGTCGTATTTTCCGGCCCATCATAATTTCTTCGGGAGGTATTTTGGTAACTGTATGAGCCACCGCATTATGAGCATCAACTGCGTCTTGCAGTTCTTTCTCGTAGCTCGTTCCGCTCGAGAGAGCAGTCGCCATGGCTTTATTTACAAGTTCCATGTACCCTCTACGAGGCTATTCTTTTGAGGAAATAGAGGTGTACTGAAGATGGTGTTGATTCCACGCTACCTGCAATATGCCTTATAGTCTTCACCGTTGAAAGGAGGGCCGTTATCCGACTTGATGTTTTGAGGATATCCTTCGCGCTCGAAAATGTTATCCAAAACCTTTTTGGTGTTCTCAAAACTTGTGCTCTTAACCAGACGAGCTATCAAATAGCGCGACCTATAATCTACTACTACCAGGATTGACACTCCACCTAATTTGGCGTATGGATCATTATGGATTTGGATGGATTTTTGTTTCAATACAGCTAATAATATTAAATAGTAGAGTTAAAAAAATGAGTTGACTATACCTGTTTGAGCCACGCGCGCGTAGACTGACATAGACAATCTGGATACTGAGTACATCAGGGTTAAACCCCTGAAATTGAAACAAAAGGCATATCGGGTTGATAAGTTGCTTTTTGGTTTGTAATAGTATATATATCTTTACCAAGATTTTTAATATTTATCTGTTTTCACGATTTATAACAAAGGGTTGGGAGAAAAAACTGAAAAGGCTTGGGTTTGCCTGTGGACTGTAAAGCTCGTTACCGAGAACTATAGTATCATAGGATCTCTCTCGTAGTTCTGGATCGTTATCCAGAACCAATTCTGATTAGTTAAAGCTCCTAAATGTTAGGTTCGATTCCTAACCAAATCCAGATAATTTTCGGGTTGGAAATGTTTTGGATGAGCCTTGGATCAATGATGTTATTGGTAAATCGCTTTTTATTTTCAAATTATTGGTATTCTTTTGAAGGGTTACTATGTCTGTATTAATAACCAGTCCGTTATTTGTTTGCCTACTGGTTACATTGTATGTCTCTAAATAATATCTTTCATAGATAAATCGACCAGCTCAAACCGATGTAGGGGTATGAGGTGGGACCATCATCATCATCATCATCATTAAAGTCCAGCGCGATGGAATGCCATATTGTCTTTGGGACTAACGATCGTTTCATGGGGATGGGCTTCTCTGGTCTACCAGTAGTAGCGCATACCTGACAAGTATCAACCCATTCTTCAGCATCGGCTGTAATGTCTGGCCACTAGACCCTTTCGCGAAGAATGCTTCTCATTTTCGCAGACATTGGATGCCCTCTGTGTGCGACAGTTAAAGCTTTCTTATGGAGAGATCCAGGGATAACCGCAGCCTCTTTTAATTACAACGCCATTTGAAACAGTAAGATCTTCTGCCAGTAACTCGTATTTACGGAGCGATTTAAGCCACTTTCCTGTTTTAAGTGCTACGATGACTTGCTGGAGAATCTCGTCATTCGCAGTAGCTTCCCTCACTTCGGCTTCTGTCAAGAACTCGAAGCAGTTAGACTCAACGCTAGCAATTTCCCAAGGATTGCAAGCTTCATCGAACGGTTCGTCATTCGCGATGTAGAGTCGGGACGAAGGGTCTGCGATGTTGTCACGGCCCCGGATATACTGTACGTCATAGCTATAGGGGCTCAGACGTAAAGCCCATCCATCCGCTCTAGTCAAAGCACGTTTTGTATTTTCGCGGGATCGATTTAATATGAACGCAACCCCCTGTGCGTCTGTGCGCAGCACGAAATGACGACCCAGCAGGAAGTGCGAAAAATGTTCAACACCCCACACTGCACCAAGCGTCTCCCGTTGGTTCTGGGCGTACCGTTTTTCCGTTGATGTCAAGGCTTTTGACGCAAAGCTTATTACGCGAGGTAACCCTTTGATGTCCTCCTGAACAAGTACGGCTCCTAATGCGTTCGGAGAAGCGTCGGTGTAAAGGATCGTTTTGTCCTGTTCGTTAAAATATCCCAAAGAAGTTACGCAATGTGAAATTTTGTCCTTCACTGCTTCAAAATCTCTTTGCTGCTCTGGGCCCCATTTCCATGACTTCGTAGTGGCTACTGTCCATAGCGAAGAAGTGATGTCCGCGAAATTTGAAATATAGGGGCTGATAAACGACGTTAGCCCCAGGAAACTTCGAAGTTTTGAAGCAGTTGTTGGACTCCTGAAGCTCTCAATGCTTTTCACCTTCTCTCTGTCGACGTGAAACCCACACTCGTCTACTTCGTGTCCGAGGAACTTAATCTGGGTCTTATCAAACTCACATTTCCTGAGATTCAATGTCAAGTTATGATTCCTTAGGGTTCGTAACACCGATGCAACCGTTCTCCTACACTCTTCTAGGCTTCGACCAAAGATGAGAATATCATCTATATACACGATGATATTTTTTTCATCTTTCAAGATATTCGTCATTTCCCGTTGGAAAATTTCCGGCGCACAATTGACGCCGAACATGAGCCGCTTGAATCAGTACATGCCAGATTCGGAAAGAAACGTTGTCAAGTCTCGTGACTCCGGGCTGAGCTCGAGGTGGTAGAATGCATTGCTCAAATCTAACTTTGAAAAATATTTCGCTCCATGGAGCTTTATCTTCATATCGTCGATAAGTGGCATGCGGAAATATTCACGCTTGATGGCTTTGTTGGCCGCGCGCATGTTTACAACCAAGTGGAAGTCAGTTTTCCCTTTAGGGACAGCCGACATGCCGTTGATCCAATTCGGCGCGGTGGTTACCAACATTATGTGGGTTATGAATTTAAAAAATATAGGCAAGTACTCTAAAAAAGGAAGGAAAATTCAAACTTGGAGAAAGCAATGCTAGTGTTATGGCTAGCAATAATAGCTTTGCAGGTCTTATTTTCAACCATTTTTTCTCTATGCATTTTTTGGAAATGTTTAGACGAGCATTTGCCTCATAGTAAATTTTCGTATGAATTATCTTGATTACCTGTTCAATTATGTCCTGTTCCTCCATTTGTTTCAGCCTTTGCTTAGCAGCCTCGCGGTATGCCGCGGGGACGTTAAAATATGCATTCCTCACCGGTGGAATTGTTTCATCGATACTAAATTTAACCACAACCCCCGGCATCTTGGGAAAAACCTTTCCTTTAGGCAAATCCTCACAACTGCTAACGCATAGCCCTACTGCAAGAAGCCCAAGGTCGCTGGATGTCGAACGGCCCAGTAAAGATCGACGACCATTCCTAACCACAAGAAAATCTACTGAGATGAGAAGACCTTCATGGTTCACGATGTTTACGGTAGCACGGATTACGCATTCTACAGCCATTGGCTGACTCGTTGCATATGAGCGAACATTCGTTTGTGACAAACGTCCCTTAGCTTCAAATTTAGCGGTGCCCAGTTCTGATTTGTGTTTCAGTCTGTCCCAGTCTTTGCCACAAAGTATATTTACGTCGGATCCCGAATCTATCATAAACTCGATCGGCTGTGAATGTCCCACATTGCACTTAATCAGCACATCTTGGTGCGAAAGGGCATACACTCGCTGAAAGGAATAGAATGAGAAATGGTCTAAAAACAAAATTAACTTTATTGTCATAATTTGTAACTTTACATGTCACGGTCGTGTTTTACCTGTTCTTTGTAATTCGAATGTTCACGGATTTCATCCTGTCGATCCTGACGAATGCTGCTCACATGTCTCAAGTGACAAGCAGCCGCGAAGTGTCCCTTCTTACCACACTTGTTGCAGTTTCGAGAAAGGGCTGGGCACATTTCGTCCCGATGAGACAGGTAGCGACACCTTGAACAGCATGCTCGTCGTCCAGGTGTGCGTGTTGATCTGCTTCGAGAAAAATCAGCCTGCAGAGAACCATGGGTGGCGGAGTTTGTTCTTCTACGTTTGTAGTCTGCTTCACGGTTTGATTCCAATCGTGGGTGGTGTCTCTCCATTGCGAAAACATCGACGTGATGTGATGGACCGGCTTCCCTGGTAAAGGCTTCCACGCGAGTTGCGGACTGGACAGTAAAGTTTGTCTCATATCCATACGTTCTGGCAGAATTGGCAAGGCTCTGATTTATCATTCCTTTTATAAGCTGTGCCCTGACAAACCGCTCTTGGTCACTGTAGCCGCAGAGCCTTACTTTTTCCACCAACCTGGCGTGGAAACTCATGACCGACTCTTCCTTGCCTTGATGCATGTTAGAAAAGGCTTCATGCTCTGCGCTGGTATCTGTCATGGATTTCAAATGACTGTCGATGTTCTTCACGAACTTAACATAGCAATCCGCTTCGTCCAAATTGGTTTGCAGCTTGGCTGCTCTGATGATGGCTTGCATTTCGTTGCCCACTGAAAGAAAAAGTAGCTGTGCCCGTATTGGTTGGTTGAATGCATTTGCCAGAGATGCGACGATTTCGAATGTTTCAATATACTTGTGCCAAGCTTCCCACATTTTGTTTGTTTGGATGCCTTTTGGTAAAGCGTTGATGTGATCCCATCTAATGGCTTGAGTCGGTCCGTCCTGAGGCGCTGCGATACGTGCTGTGGCCCAGCTACGTTCAACTTCATCATCGGCAGAAACGTTGTAACATTGTTTACTCGTTGACATACTTGAGGCTAAGTTGTTCAACACTTTCTCAAGTTGGTTCATCCGGGCGTACAAATCAGCATTCTCTTCGGTCGTGCGGCGAACAATTGGTTCGTTCTGCTGTCCGGATCCAATTGGGCTCCGCTCTCGCTCTCCCTTGCTCGTGTTGTCATCGTCATCTCCAGCGGGCGCATTCGCTTCATCCATCGAAACCTCTGATCCGCTAGAGATAGCTTTCTCAAGGTCGGAAATACTGTTAGTGTGTGACTCGGGAGGATATAGGTTCTGTTCGTCAACGTCACTTTCATCCGAATCCGTTATATACTCCGGGGCTCTGACGTACTTTCCTTCGTTGGCCATGTTAGCTTTATTTCTTTCAATGTGACACTGTCTGAAGAAACAAAAAAAAAAAATGAATGAAATGGTAGTATCAGATCAAAATATTTGTTCCAGGCAAGCAACAGTTTTGAGAAAACGAGTGTATGCTTTCTAAATTTGTTGGTTGGTAACACTTCTTTTGTGTACACGCAGGTATGTGTTTACCTTGGTTATAATTATCAGAAACTTAACACGCGTACACTCACTATAAGTCTTGAGATCATCCGTCTTATACATGCTAAAATCTCTGCCATCATATGATTAAGCGGTCATCACAACACGCGATGTCCCCTGTATGTTTTCAAAATCACACACACTTAGTGGGCATCCCGCACACACTTATTACGAAATTTCGGTCTTGCTTTGGCGGTCATCCCAACACGCCTTTTTACATGTGGTCATCCCGAGCACACAAAAGGAGCATTTGCAATTCTACCGCGATGGTTATCCCAACGCGCCATATCGTCTGCTGATTCACTCATACATAATAAATTATGCTTTCAGTGAACGTTGGTTGTCTGAGCATACATTATGTGGTCATCCCGATCGCACAAGCAAATTAAACTTTTTGTTTTTTCCATGGCTCGTTTACTATGGGGGTCATCCCAACTCACTACGATACAGAAAACACTATGCATAATGGACGTCCAGCGTCAATTCTCTGTAGCTCCATATCAGCGGCAGCGAAGAAAAAAGACGCCATTTTAACATTTACACTCGTTTCACTTTTGCCTTATCATCCTGTTTTCTAATGCGTGAGTGATTTCCTCGTCAGAAGCAGTGGATAAATTAATTTTAATAGCTAAAAGCATCTCAGATGCTCCTGGCAGGATCGCCAAATGTGGAAACTGGACGGGTAGCTCCGTGAGGAAATCACTCGAAGTATCTCCGCTGTGGAAACCGCGTCTTACCTTGTCAACTGCCTGCTGTCGAAAGAGGACGAGCTTTTCCGTCACTCCGTGCCGATGGTCGCCGAGCTGGGTCGATCCAAGCATGAGCTCGTATTGGTCTGTGTGACAATGTGTCTGTCTGTAATAAAGTAGTTTCAGACGCTGTAACTGAAATGATGAAGAATCACTTGGAGTATCTCAAGCATTCAAATCCTGAACAGTTACTAGTATGTGATCCCATCTCGTTTCATACAATACCGATGCTTTCTTTCCGAATTTTGAACTTAATATTGATTTTTTAGACCGTAACCCAGCCCAAAAGAAAACTAATGAGGAATAGCTAATATCTGTCAAAAAATTACTCGATGTAAATTATAAAAGGTTATAACCGTGTTTGAATACATAATGGAGACGAACTTCAGTTTATATCGCATGTTGTTGATTCATACCGAAAAAATATCCATCTTATTAAAAATCCGCACTTTTTACCAAACATCAAAGTTATAGATCATTTTTAACCTTAACAAGAATAATAAAATTATTATTTTATAAAAGTATAAATATATTTAAATAGGTTTAGCGAGAGATATATGTTAAAGATATATGTTAAAGGAATCACTTTACTGAGTATTCAAACACCCCGAAAAGTTTATCATCACTTGATTTGGGCAGGTTAATGTAACTCTATCTCTTGATTCTGAAGACTGAGAGAGTTGGGGTCTTCAGCAAAGTTGCTCAGGAGGTCAAGGGCTTGTGATTAGAGGAGATTATAGTTCGGAATTCAGCCACAGCGCAGCGCTAGTGTGCATGAAGTTTTGAGCGTTTTGAACTTAGTTCAGCTCAATAGTCACATCACTGTGGGGAAGATTACTTCCCGCAGCAACGCCGTCGGTTTATATTCAAGCCGAGTGGTTCTGACTTCAGTACATGGTGCGTTCGAGAAAGCGCGTGTAAGCCCCATCCAACGAGCAGACACCCGAAATGTATACACGATATCAAAAACACTCGCCCTGGTGGTTGCCGAAGTTGTCGAAGTCGTCGAAGTCGTATTTCAATTAAGACACTGGGTGGTTTTGATTTGTGTTGACACTGAATTGTAATAAAAATAGCCTCAATGGAATAGTTCGAAACACATATGCGGCGTTATACTGTGTTTCGACGTCATTGACCACAACTGGTGGCACTAGCCGAAGACCGCAACTTTCTGGGCAGTAATATTCGCGCGATAAGTTGAAGTTTGAATACGAAGAACCTCATGTTACACAGCGCCGCATAGTGGGGTAATTCAGTACTAAATTGTCTACATGTCGAAGCCTTTAGTATCCTGAACAAGTTTGCTGAGCACCGCAACTTTCAAACAGGTTGGAATCGTGAGATTAGTTAAGTTTAAAATACGACAAATTGTGTGCCCACTAGCGCCACAAAGCGGTGAAATTTCACACTGAATTGGCCACCATAAAGTAGCCTTTTACCTTCTGAACAAGTTTGCTGAGAACCGCAACTTTCTAGGTTGTCAAAAACACGAGATATCCGCCTATTCCAGGTGATGTTAAACTTTTCAGGAGGTGTTGCAAAAGTGCAGTAAAGCGATTCCAAACTTATGACGGGTAGTGTATATATACCCGTCATAAATTTGGAATCGCACAGAGTAGTTTGATACATTTTGTAAATTTGTTTTGTAATATTTTGCCATTTTACTTAAAATTTTACCAATTCAACATTGCCACCCTAACGACAATGATATAACAAATATTATATTTTCAGGAATTTTTCTATTGGTATTCAGTGAAAAGTGATTTTTTTCATTTTATTTTATACTCATTTTTCACAATATTATGAACCACCCTATGCCGAATGAATGAACCACCCTAATGAAACATAATGTATTCGATGCTAGTTATAGTGTATATCATTATACAAGCTATTTCGAGAGACTAATGATCAATTTCAAAAGATAAATTCTAAACATTTTGAACTCCCCCTTCACAATGAAAAAACGACTAAGTCCCTGAGAGTAAATTTTTGCAAAAAAAATTTTTTTCAGATGACACCAATTCTCGACGTTTCATGCGGTATTAAGTCATTTGGCATCAAAAAAAAAAATTCGAAAACCGAAACTTCACGTAACCCCCCCCCCCTTGGGTGATTTTTGGGGTGATTTTATATATATATATATATATATATATATATATATATATATATATATATATATATATATATATATATATACATATATATGGTATATATATATATATATATATATATATATATATATATATATATATATATATATATATATATATATATATATATATATATATATATATATATATATATATATATATATATATATATATATATATATATATATATATATATATATATATATATATATATATATATATATATATATATATATATATATATATGTATATATATGTATATATATGTATATATATATATATATATATATATATATATATATATATATATATATATATATATATATATATATATATATTTATATATATATATATATATATATATATATATATATATATATATATATATATATATATATATATATATATATATATATATATATATATATATATATATATATATATATATATATATATATATATATATATATATATATATAGATTCATACATATATATATATATATATATATATATATATATATATATATATATATATATATATATATATATATATATATATATATCTATATCTATATATATTTTTATATATATATATATTTTGTTTTATTTTTTATTTTTTATTTTTTTGTTTCAGATGGAGGGGAAATTTGCATCCAAACCCCTGAGGTGACCAACCTCAGGGAGTGTGGGGTTGGTTTGAATCAGTGACCGGACCCACTAAAACCCCTCCAGTCTCCAGCCCATAATACTCCCCGGGACCACCGCTAGGTATTGCTTCGGGGAGCGGCTTTTGTGCTCTGTGCACCCTCTTGGTTCTATAGATCTCTTTGCTAACTTAGCTAACTAACCTGGAGACTGGCCGTTAGCTAACACTGGCGTGTCGGTGGTCAACCTGTCGCCTGTTTTGCAATTCTAAAACTACTGTACAAACCGCCCTCCAAATGTTTGGGTCTTTACACATCCTCCGAACTAGGTTGTCCGGAGTGGTGTCTGGCCCGCTCACTACCATCATGTCGCTCCGCGCATGCACAAAACGAGGGCACACGAAGAAGACATGCTCAGCAGTTTCTTCCGCATCCGCGCACTCGGGACACATGGGGGACCCCGCATGCCCGAATCTGTGTAGATACTGCCTGAAGCAACCATGACCTGACAGAATCTGTGTCAAGTGGAAGTTAACTTCTCCATGGCGCCTCCCGACCCATCCGGATACGTCCGGAATAAGTCGATGCGTCCATCTACCCTTTGCGGAATGGGACCATTCTTGCTGCCATCTGATCATCGAGAATGACCTTCTGGTGCCTCGTATACCCCTTGTGTCACGTTGATCAAAGCATTCTACGTCCTCCTTAATGGCTATGCTGATAGGCATCATGCCGGACAGGACGCAGATTGCGTCGTATGACACTGTACGGTACGCGCTCACAACTCTCAGGCACATGAGCCTGTAGGTACTTTCCATTTTCGACGATGATTGTTGGTACCTAACGCTTTGGACCACGCTGGCCCACCATACCTAGGTATGGACGAAACCACGCTGGCAAGAAGTTTACGCTTGCTGCCATATACCGCTGAGCTATTGGACATCATTCGAGATAGTCCTGCAGCGGCCGTTGAAGCCCTCTTACAGGCATAGTCGACGTGACTCTTGAATGTGAGCTTATCGTCAACCAT
Source organism: Wyeomyia smithii (assembly GCF_029784165.1). Classification (NCBI taxonomy): domain Eukaryota; kingdom Metazoa; phylum Arthropoda; class Insecta; order Diptera; family Culicidae; genus Wyeomyia; species Wyeomyia smithii. The sequence continues at coordinate 139,297,093 of NC_073696.1, forward strand.
AACCCCCAAGAGCTTCAAGGAACGCCTTGAGGTAATGGTGCAGTCACCGACTCTGACCACCGCCTGTTGCTCTAATTTGCGGTTGTTCACAACCGTAACCTCCGTTTTATGGTGCGCTAACTCCAGTTTCCTAGAGTGCATCCAGTCTTCGACCTTGCGTATGCAGTGCGCGGCCGTCAACTCGACCTCTTCGATCGACTCGCCGTAGACCTCTAGCGTGATGTCGTCTGCGAAACCGACGATCACAACCCCTACAGGGAACTTTAGTTTCAACACCCCGTCATACATGACATTCCACAACACCGGGCCCAGGATGGAACCTTGCGGTACCCCTGCGGTGATTGGGGCGCACTTCTGACCCTCCTCCGTGTTGTAAACTAGTACCTGATTCTGGAAATAATTTTCCAAAATCTTGTACAACGACACCGGTACGTGGATGCTCCTAAGCGCGAGCGCTATGGAGTCCCAACTGGCGCTATTGAATGCATTCTTCACGTCAAGCGTGACGATTGCGCAATAGCGAATGCCCCAACTCTTACGCTGGAGTGCTACCTCTGCCGTCTTGGTGACAGAGAGAATAGCATCCAGCGTGGATCTACCTTTCCGGAAGACGAACTGGTTACTTGCCAGACCGTTTACACCCTCTGTGTACTTCACCAGTCTGTTGAGGATAATCCTCTCAAGCACCTTGCCCGTAGTGTCCAGCAGACAGATAGGTCTGTATGCCAATGGGTCCCCTGGCGGTTTCCCAGCCTTCGGCAACAGCACCAATCTCTGTCGCTTCCACCTGTCCGGAAAGAGGCAGTCATCCAGGCACTTCTGCATGACTGCTCGAAATAGATCGGGGGCCACTTTCATGGCCGTCCTGATGGCCAAGTTCGGGATTCCATCCGGTCCCGGTGCCTTGCTCACCTTTAGGGAGTTGGCGATCACGATGAGTTCCTCATTCGTAACCCTTACCTCCTCCACAACCTCTGCACGGCTGCCGTCTCTCACGGATTGGATGCCCGGCAGGTTGGCCGACCATCCCTGGTCTGTGTCTGAGATACTGGAACGTCGGACGTGAGACTCAGCAACCGGAGGCCAAGGATTTGGCTCGTGTCGTGGAAAAAGTCCCTCGATGATACGCTCCAGCATCGCTGGTGATCGCTCTGCAGGCGCCAACACGCCTTTGGTCTTCGCCATTACGACTCTGTAGGCGTTGCCCCACGGATTCGTATTGGCACTCGCGCATAGCCTATCGAAGCAGGCCCTTTTGCTCGCCTTTATCGCACTTTTTTATCCTTCCGTATCCTCCATTTGAGGTTGACACAACCTCCTGAGCCGGGAACTTGCTGGTCGTGCATATGGCCGCCGTACTGGACTTATCTGCAACCCAATTACCGTTTCCGGGAGGAATGCAGTATGGGTCCGATACGATTGCGATGTCCGACCGCGAGTCAGACGCTGCTTGGTATAGCAGTTGCTGTGCCGCATAGCAATGGTTCAGGTTCAATTGTGTCACCCTCACGCCCGTGGTTTCGTGGCCAGTACATACCAAGCACTTGGGAGGCTCCCCGCAGTCTTTAGCTTTATGGCCAGCACCACCACAACGCCTACATAACTGGCTCCTATCGGGCCCCTTGCAGGTCCAGGACTTGTGTCCTCCCTCGAAACACCTGAAGCAAACGTCCGGCTGCTGGAGTATGCTCAGGGGACATACTGACCAGCCAACCTTAAGTTTGGCTGTCTTCAGGGCCAGAGTTGCATCGGCCGATGCAAGCCGGAAAGTGGCCACCTGGGTCCCCGCTGGACCCTTTCGGAGGCGAATTACCTCAGTGGCTACTTCCACTCCGCACTTCTCCTTGAGGGCCTGTGCAATATCGCACCTCTCGGTGATTTCATCCAGGTTTTTGAGCTGGAGAGTCACCTCTGAGGTGAGTGCCCGAATTTGCACATCTTTCCCGAGGACCTGCTCGGCTACCGTCTTGTAGGCAGCGCCCTTGTTTTTAGCATCCTTACGGAGCTCAAGGATCATCTCGCCGGTGCGAGAACGACGGATGGTCCGCACATCCGTTCCCAGATCCTTGAGCTGGGTTTCGCCTCTCATTTTCTTCAAGACTTCGGAGTACTTGGACCCCTCCGTCTTGAGTATGAGGGCGTCGACAACCAACCGTTTCTTGCTGTTCTCGGGGGCTTCCCCCGGAGACTGCCTTGCTCTTTTTGCGGCTGACCCGGAGGCGCAAACCGCTGCAAACATGCAGGTGTCCGTTTGGACCGACTTCGTCGCCCTTCCGGTCACCTCCGTTGCATTCTTCTCTGCAGCCACCGCTCTTGCCTTGAGCTCGGCGTGCTCCTTCTTCGCAGCATCGACGGAGGACCGAAGCATGTAGAGAGCCTGCTTCAGGTACTTCGTCGTGTTGGTGCAACTTTTCGCAAACTCGATTATGGCTTCGAGCTGCTCCGACAGCGCTACTACCTTCGGTAGCGTGTCTCGCTGTCTTCCGACCGCCTTTATCAACAGTGGACCAGCCACTGCGATGTCTTGCGTCGATCCGGTAGGCGTACTGCCTTTGCCGTCTTCGCAGGCGTCCTTTACTGCATCCATCTCCGCCTTTCTCGGCGGAGACCTCTGGATGCCTCCTCGTGCAAACGGGTTTTTCAACCCATCTGCGCCCAATTGTTGATCTTCATTATTACTGTTCATTTTTGTTAAGTGGGTCCCCCTTCCAGCCACTATCCTTATCCATACTGGAGTGGTCGCCTATCTGGTCCCATGGTAGTCTATGCCGAAGCAGTGAGGCCATGGCTAGGGGCGGCTGCCATAGCGCCTTATGAGCAACTATGACACCCCCGACCGGCGCAAGTCAGGAAAGGACATCTGATCCCACTCCTGCCCGGTTCCCACCGGGCAATGAATTTGGAACGTACTGGAAGGCCTGCCAGGTTTTACGGGACGGAGACCCCTGCACCGGTTGTTGTCTCGCCGTTTCAAGCCGTTGTCACACGACCTTACTAAGGGAGCTCGGCGCAGGTGCCAGCCCAGAATCGTGGTACGAAAACGAAATCCGACTCTTATCATATGGCGTTGCGACCAGTTACCGTAATTGGGAACTTACTGGCATCAATCCCAATGGGCGAATTAGTGCATTTGGGTGGTGGGAGCGGCACTATTCGCTCCGTCAGAGCTGCTTCCGGATAATGTGGCTTTTGTGAGAATTCGGCGGCCCAATGCCTGAGTCTCACCACAACCTAGGCTAGCTCTCGCTGATGGTCCGGGACTGCGTTCTTGCAGTTAGCACTTCCGTGGCCTACGGTAATCGCCAAATACCGACCCGTGGTGGCATACAGCTCTGCCATATATATATATATATATATATATATATATATATATATATATATATATATATATATATATATATATATATATATATATATATATATATATATATATATATATATATATATATATATATATATATATATATATATATATATATATATATATATATATTCATGAATAAAACAGTTGCATGTTGTTATTTTTGTTGCACTATGTAATTTCTTGATCTGTTCTATTTATGTCATGGTTGGTTTAAACACGAGAATACGCAGTCGTTAGATTAAAAAAAAAAACAAAAAACAAAACAAATTGCCCACAGTACGCGAGGTTAGTTTTGCATTGGCGTGCTTGACTATTTATGCAAAATTACAATTTTCATGAAGATAATTACGACATGCAACTACTTTACCCCAGTGATTAATACTTGCATACCTGACCCCTCCAGAGCCGCAAAATGAAAATTCTTTTACCTTCCATTCCGCAAGAACTAAACCGAATTTGATCGAAGCTTTCTCCAAAGATCACAAATTTATCATAGTTTCTGGACCTGTCGGAGAAATTTAGAGATTTTCCGTTGTTCCATATTTATCGAGGGATTCCGTGGGGTGAGTACCTTTCCAGAGACACAGGCTAGATTGAAAACGGTAGCGTAACCTTGCTTGTGACATGTCATACTTAAAGTTCTTGCGAAACAATACTGTTGGCGATCGGTATTTGGCCACTTGGACGTGTTTTGGCCATTACTGACCGAGTTCCGGAAAGCGGTCCCGGGAATGGTTCCGAAACCTAGCTTGCGGCATATCAAAGAGCTTGGACAGGAACGGCCATTAGTCGTCCAAGTGGCCGGGCCAAATACTGATCGCTTATAGTATTGTTTTGCAAAAACTTTATCTTTGACATTTAGCAAGCAAGGTTTCGATACCGTTTTTAATCTAGCCTGTGTCTCTGGAAGGGTACCTACCCCATGGTTCCTCTCGATAAATCCGGAACAACGAAAAATATCGAAATTTCCTCTACTGTCCCAAAAACTATGATAAATTTGTGATCTTTTGAAAAAGGTTCGATCAAATTCGATTGAGATCTTGGCAAGTAAAAGAATTTTCATTTTTTCGGCTCTGGAGGGGTCTGCTATCATACTCGATCGATTTATCTCGATGAATTCGCTTATTAAAAAGTACCATTGAATGATTTGCAAAAAAAAAACGAAACAAAATTCTGTTCACAAGATTTTGTAATCAACGCTAGCTTCACCGCAAAACTAGCAAAACCCTCCATTCCGCAAAACCATAAAAGCGTTGCCGATTTTTTATGGCAACACTTGTAAATTGTGAATAATTATTATTTGTCATCCTGTGCACGTGCTTTTTTTTCAAGCGACGGAGAAATCTCTCTCTCGCTCGTATGTTTTCCATGTACGTGCGACGAGACTAGATACATCACATACAATTTGCAGGTTGCTCTTTCGTTTCTCTTTCGGTTCGGTTTGCGACGCGCAAGGCGATGTCACGTCGCTTTACGAAATGAGCGAGACACCAGTGCAGTACATACTTGATACCAGTGTTGTTAGTCTCACTCGTGCTGTCGGTGCGTGCTTAATGCGGGGAATGCATGAAGAAGAAAGAGTATCTTGAAAGCGTGTGTGCAGAAGACTGGAGAAATGTAGCATATCCGGAGTGATTCGCGATTACGGCGCAACTAACAAAATGTAAACAAATGGTTTTATTACACTATTGGTTGCGAAATGACTTACGAAATTCATAGCAAGAATCCTTTCTTTTGTATAAATCGATAAAATTATTTCAATCAAGCTTTTAGTGAAGGGCGATAAAGCAGTTTACCCAAAACAAAAGATACTTTGGAACTAGGCCCTTTATATTGTTTTGAAGCAACGGGCTTATTTGCGAAATATTTCGTAAACAGGCGACAGTAAAGGGCGGATCAACTTTTGTTTTTAAAATAAAGGCGCATTTAAAGGGGCGCAACTGAAGAAAAAATAAAAACAAGGCGAAAGAAAGATGGGCGTATTTCGTTGTCAGAATGCTTTAAGGCGAAATAGAGATGGGCGAATCTCGTTGTCAGAATGCTTTAAGGCTCATTAGAAAAAGGTTAGAAGAAAAGCGCAGATTTAAGCCATAAATGCCCAAATGTATTGTAGTATTGTTAGGAAACTATAAGGCAGGTTTATTTTACTTCGATTTTTGGTATTGATGTTAATGTTAGTCACTTCCTTTGAAATTACGATTTGAAAATGTACTTGCAAATTTTCAAACTTTCCCGAAAATATGAAAACAGTCATTTCTGGTTCCAGTGTTCGAAAGTGGAGATAAAAGTAATATCCGTAACTACCGTGGAATTACAAATCTCTCGGCAGCATCGAAATTATTTGAAATTATTGTCAATCGAAGTCTTCTAGCTGGAATGAAGTGCTATATCTCTACAGACCAGCATGGTTTTATGCCTGGACGATCGGTTACCACGAATTTATTGGAATTTACGCATACTTGTTTTACACAACTGGAAGCAAAATGCCCAGTGAACGTGGTTTATACGGATTTGAAAGCTGTATTTGACAGAATTGACCATCGTATACTATTGCGCAAAATTAACCTGCTTGGTGCCTCTGACAGCTTTGTTGCATGGCTTAGTTCATACCTGTGTGATCGATCACTTCGGGTGAAATTGGGAGCGTGCAGCTCAACTCCGTTCGCCAACTTGAGTGGTGTACCTCAAGGAAGTAACTGCTTTTTACAATATTTTTAAACGATGTTAGTATTTTGCTTGGTGACGGATGTAAGCTTATATATGCGGATGACCTAAAACTATATTTCGCCGTGAAGTGTATAGAAGATTGTCACCGTTTGCAGCAGTTACTGGATATGTTTGTAGAATGGTGCCATCGTAATAAGCTGATTGTCAGCATCCCTAAATGCTCTGTAATGACATTTCATCGGGACTCGCAGCCTATAATGTTCAACTACCATATCGATGGAGTCGTGCTCAACAGGGTTGAAGAGATGAATGACTTGGGTGTGACAATGGATAAGAAACTCTCCGTTGCTAGTCATCGATCGGCCGTCATTGCTAAGGCTAATCGTCAGCTGGGGTTTATAACCAAAATAGCCAAAGATTTTAATGATCCATATTGCTTGAAAGCTCTGTATTGCTCTTTAGTGCGACCTATCTTATTGAAAAATCTGCCTTGGCGTGACCCACTGAACTTGCCTCCATACTGTGATCGGTGCAATCTAATCAATCTTGACACCCTAGCTCGACGACGGAAGATTCAGCAGGCAACATTTGTCGCTAAGCTCCTTAACAATGAAGTAGATTGTCCCAAACTACTATCTTTACTTGGTTTTCGTGTTCCATCGCGTGCTTTAATGACTTCTACTCTTCTCCAAACATGGTTTCATCGCACAGCGTTTGGATTTAATGCCCCTATGTCTTCGATGATACGTGCATTCACTTCTGCTGAAGATTTATTCGAATTTGGTGAGCGTTCCAGTTGTTTTTCCAGTCGAGTAGCAAGATCTGCTTGTTTTATATTATGACGTTGACGATAGTGATATATTCATATTCATTAAGACTTTATGTTAGATGGATAAATAAACTAATAAATAAACTAATAAATAAATAAATAAATAAATAAATAAATAAATAAATAAACTGATATTCCCCAATGTTTATCTTCTGCCAGTTGCGCCCTTATCGCAAATCACTCCGGATATGTCTCATTCTCAAGCAGAAAGAAGGAGAAAGGTTTTGCTTTTCGCTCGCTCTGCTTGATACCAGTTGAAATTGTTTAGGTGTAGTAGTTTGGGGCTGCCAAATACTTTGAAAAACCGCTGGACCATTAATTGCGTTATGCCCAACACGCAATCATTGTACTGGTTTCGAATCACATCAACAATTGCGCTAAAAACGAGCAATTTTGTACTGGTTCTACACCATCCAACTTTTGCGTGTTAGATCGGAATTTATTTTCAGTGAATTATTTGAGTTGTCAACGACGAAGTCCGCCGTTTTGTTTCACTTTTATTGTTTTTTCTCATGTTCAAACTTACCATTAAATAAATGTTCAAAAATTTAGAAAAACCCTTATTTTGAGGCGACTGGTGAAAAGACTCGCTTGAATATCGAATATGCTAAACTTTATGTGTACTGCGACGCTGTATGCTTCAAATGACAATAACGATGCATATTAACAATAGTATAAATATTACCTAAAAAATAAAATAATATTTTTTTTCAGGTTTTACTGGGATTTATGTATGCTACTCTTACTTGTCGCGAATTTAATAATTTTGCCTGTCGCCATATCATTTTTCAATGATGACCTCAGTACGAGATGGATTGCCTTCAACTGTTTGAGTGATACGATATTTTTAGTTGACATTGTAGTCAACTTTAGAACAGGTAAATTTTATGTATTATTGCAACATTATGATTTATTAGCATGTTTAATTTCTATACAAAATATTTTGTGGTGATACAACAAAAACAAAAAAAACAGGTCTGCAGCCACATGAACATAATAGATTCATTCCAAGATTACTGCACCTATCAATCCGTGGTTTTGACTAAGATGCCATTTACAAGCAAAGTTGCATAAAAATTTACAAACACACTGATCAAAAAAGTTGGTGCGTCTGATTAAATTGGTGGTTTTTGTAAGGTTGCAATGAACGGAATTGTTTCAAGATGTATTGTGATGATTGCTGAGGAACAGAAAAATATTTCGGATGGGGTATCGGACTACTTCGGCAGCGGGGTTTTCGGCTGGTTTCGCATTTGACTGCTGTACAAAACTCGCCAACTCTGCTTGACTAGAAGTGCCAGAAGAAACAAAGTTTCCTCCGCATCCGCTGATGTAAATCAGGTTCCGGAGAACGCGGTTAGTTAATGTCACTGAAGATTTTCCGAGGGTGGGTGGGAGTATTTCTGGTGCTACCCAAATCGAACTGTAAGCATGATTTTTAACGCTTAACGCAGGAGAACGACGGCCTTTTAATTGTGAATTGAATAGTTATTTTGGGTCGGAGCCCCAAGACAATTTAACTTGAAGTCGCTGGCTACATAATTTAATATCGGACATGACGCTTATCGCATCTCTGTGCCATCTCCGACAGTGAGAATGAGGCACTTTAGAAAACTGTTTTCACGCTGAAGACTTCACGGCCGAATGGAGAGCTTTTCAATAGAGAAAGTGCTGGTCAATCTTTCAACCGCTGCTTGTACCGTTGTTATTACGCGACTTTTTTTTACGTGATTTTATTTTACACGATTTTTTGTACGCGATTCTCTCGAAATTACGCGATTTTCTTGAAATAACGCGATAAGTGACATGGGGAACATTGTTTGTGAGCCAAGATGTAACACACACATACATATACACACATACATATACACACATACACATACATACACACATACACATACATACACACATACACACACACTTACCACATAGCGAAAAATGTTGTAACGACCGAATCTTTTTTTACACGATTTGCTCCTAATTACGCGATTTTTTTTGGCGATTCTTTTTTTACGCGCTCGCATCAATCGCGTTAAAAGAAAATCCAGTGTAGTAAGGAGTAGTACCGCTGCACCTTTCACTGACGCTACTGCTGCTACTTAGTTAGCGTCCTAGGCCATTCATGAGTGAAATGATTGGTTTGAGCAGAAACAGGCTCTTATCTCGCTCAAATACATTCCCGGTTTACTAGGTATATAATTATGTCAACCGTGTTAGGGAAATCAATCATTAAGCGACCAATCAGATCATTCGGAATCTGTGTTTTGAACAAGGCTTGATTATTTTCATTAGTACAGTTTTTTGCATAGACAATTTTCAAGGCTTGATTATGCGTTTTAGCGTCGTTTGAAAGCAGATAATAGAAGTTGCCCCCACACTCAGGCACGCAACATTTCAGGAAAACAAAGTTCATTTCGTACCAAGACATGTAGCAGAAGTCGAATTTACAACCGTCTTTGTTAAGGCGTTCTAACATTTTGAATGAAGTTCTCAGTTAGGACCATTATAGTCGCCGTTTACTAGTTAAATGATTGGTTTGAAAATAAAAAGACAGGCTCTTATATAGCCAAAGGAGTGCATGTTGGGTTCACTAGCTTTATGATTCTGTCGACCGTGCAAAAAAAAAGCAAGTAATAAGCGACGACAGTTTATCAGTTCTTATATATCACATTTTGTTTTGTAACTTTTGAACGACTCGAGAAGCATACTAGTCCCTTAGCTCTTTCAAATATCACTAAGCGCATCGATATGCTGATGCTGAAAAAACCGAGATATAGTTTTTGTAAGAAAGACATAAACACACATACACATACTTGCACACACATGCATACGTTTATTCTGTTTTCGAAACTGTGTATGTGTGGAAAATCACACACCAGGGTAGACAACGTAAGGTTGAAAAAATCCCGCCAACCAGAAATATTGTTCACTCAGAAAAAAGTATAAGGCGATTTGGAAGAAAAATTGCAACACAATTCATTTGAGTGATTTTTCGCACAAGGATAAAATATAAGTTTAATTATTTGGCTTACTCTTTTGTCTAAAGTATAAAACAATTTTGTTTATTTTAGAAGACTAAGTCCCTAAGTGTCTAAGTCTAAGTATTGTTTTTTTATGTATAACTCAGTACGATTTGATATTGGCTATGAATATTTAGACAGATTCGCACTACACTTACAATCTTTCTCTTTTTTTATCATTCTATCGTTTTCACTAATCACTTTCAACATCACGCAGATACGTATTTGAATTCCGACATGGAATCTTCCTAAGTGGAACATTCGTATATTACATATTTGTATTCAGAGAAGTGTTACACTGCGAGAGGCCACCATGCAAAATGTCGAACGAATGTCCTCTTAGATGAACATTCCATCCAAGCACTGAAGAAGATTCAATGGCGGAAATGAAATTCGTTTTTGTATAATGTGATAAGTTATAAGTGGAGGTGAATAGATTCTATCAACAGCTTAAGCACAGTTTACAGTTCCAAGTGAAGTGAAAAAGTGTACTTTTTCGCTAGAGAAATCTGTTTTGAAAACCCGGTTGTGGAACACACAGGTATTTCACCATCGTGCAGTTTACAGTTCATGCAAAGTGAAATTCACGAGTTTACATTTCGAGCGAAGCTAAAATTGGCAGGAGCTGACAGAATATAAACGCACTGGAATGTCAAGTTTTCACTTGAGGCTTCCTTTTGCAAGAGTGTGTACGGGATCATTCAAATAATACATAACGCTCTAGGGGGTGGGGGGTATTCAGCGGAGCGTTATATTGCATGTGGCAAACATGTAAAATTGCGTTACATGGGGGTGGGTGGGTATTGAAAATTGCCAAATTCCGCGTTATGTAATATTTGAATGGTTCCTACATGCGTGAGAAAAATAGGCCCAAGTGAAAAGGATGCGATCCACAACTTTCGATTTCGCAGGATCAAATTTGTTTACAGTTCTAAGCAAACTGAAATTTTTGCAGGTTGCATTTTTCACGCGCGTGAAAAAATGAATATTTTGTATGAGATTTTCACTTCGCTTGGAACTCTAAACAGGGCTTTAGTAAAAAGGAGGAATGATTTTCGTTTGCTTTGTTTATACTAACGAAAAAACTTTTGCTCATTTCAGGTATTATGCAACAGGATAACGCCGAACAAGTGATATTAGATCCTAAGCTTATCGCTAAACACTATTTGAAAACATGGTTTTTTTTGGACCTAATATCGTCGATACCACTAGATTATATTTTCCTCATATTCAACCAGGTAAATATATTTATTGTGCTGTGTCATTGGAAGTATTTTATTTTGATGCACAGTCATGACGAAAATAATAGAGACGCTTGCAGTGTTGGATTATTTTTTATTTTTGTGCACTGATTGCACTGATGTGCACTGACACTCTTTCTAGAAGAGGAACGAGGAAATAAGTGGAATTTTTCTGTGTCGGCGATTCCGCAAGTTTTTTCCGTGAGTTAATGTTTTTAAGTGGCGAAAAAATAAATACACTATTGAAATATATATATATATATATATATATATATATATATATATATATATATATATATAAATATATATATATATATATATATATATATATATATATATATATATATATATATATATATATATATATATATATATATATATATATATATATATATATATATATATATATATATATATATATATATATATATATATATATATATATATATATATATATATATATATATATATATATATATATATGTAAATACAGGGTGTTAGGAAGCCGACTTAAAATCCTTTAAGGGGTGATAGAGGACCCTATTTGATGAAAAAAATCCTTCTACGCATATGGCCAGAATTCAGAGTTATTCACGTTTTTCAGTTCCGGTTATGTTTGCCTTTAACGAAGCCTAGCACAAAAAGTATGATAGCTAGCTCAATAAAAATCAAATGTTTTTCTCTATGAAATATATATATATATATATATATATATATATATATATATATATATATATATATATATATATATATATATATATATATATATATATATATATATATATATATATATATATATATATACCCATTCGAACAAAGATGATTTTCAAACGAAAATATAAAATTATCAGTTTGGCCGGCGTAGTCTCCTCACTTAAATCCTTATCCATAGAATTATGGAAGATTGTGAAAGTCTAGGTTGAAAATCATCATCCAAAGAATAAAACAGGCTTATGGAACGTCCTACAGGCAGCGTAAAAAGCTATTCCAGCTTCTATTCGTGAAAACCTGGTGGTAAACATACCACGAAGATTGAATATGGTTTTACAAAATAAGGGACGAGTCACAAAATATTAAAAGTGAGTTTTGTAACGTAAAAGGTCTATTTGCTAACGATATGGTGAGAAATAAAGCTTATTTGGAATGTTTTGTATACACAGTTTAATAGTGTATTTGTTTTTTTCGCCACATTAAAAACATCTCACAAAAACAACTCACGCGAAAAACTTTCGGAATCACCGACACAGAAAACTTTCAATTATTTCTCCTTTTCTTTTCTAAAAGGAGTGTCCGCAGATTGTAATTACGTAACATAACATCATATAACATATAACAAAATCGGTGTGAAAATATGGGAAATAACCAAAACTGTAAGTGTATTTATTATTTTCTCCTTGACTGTATTTTATATACATTAATATCTTGGTTATATGTTGTGCTATGATTAAGTTGCTGATTGTATGCATGTTTCTGCAAACTCTAAACCTAAACTACCAACCTTCAAAAGCCATTAACCATGATGAAGGATTTTCTCAAGTTGACAAAGGCATTATTGACACACCAGGAAATTGGTTTTAAAATTATAATACTTTAAGATACGGCGAAATAGATGCGAAAATTTATGGTTTTTCCTTCAAATATTATTTGTAATACTTTTAGATAATAATATCAACATTTTCGAATCTATTTCTGTATAAGGTCCTATCCAATAAATTTTCTCGATGTATCCTCCAGGTTCAGCAAAGGTCCAAGCTGCTATGGGCCACAAATCTTTCGGCCAAAAACTTTAAATTTTTCATCAGTCAATGTTGGGTACGATTAGACGTACGACATAGCGCTCCATCCAGCACAACGTATTGATCTTCAGAAAAGTTGACCTTCACCCAGGGAAGCAGGGTTCTTTAAAATACCGATATACACTTCGATATTGATTTTAAAATCAGTATTAATAAAAACAGGCGGCATTTTCAAACCGTTGGACGCTACCAAGCCAAAAATCAAATGCAGGTGGGACATTCCATTTAGTATGAATGTGGTTAGAGCCTGATAAAGGGGGGCGGGGTTTCCAAAAGGCACGGGCCCCCGCATTTTGAGGGCCTCCACAAGACAAGAAAAAATAAACTTTTCCTAAGCGAAAACGAATTTCAAAAGTTTTTGATCCCCAATTACTAAGCAGTTTCAGAGTCTAGAGAATATTGCCTTTGAATGACACTGACACTTGGACAATTTGAACAACAATAGCCTAAATGTATTCTACATACTGAAATTGAATTGCGTACCGTACTGCATCAAATCTCGAACACTTAAGCTCTGATGTAACTTTTTGTACTAAAAAATCAACGAAAAATGAACTTTCTCATCTATTTTAAAAGTTTAGCATGATGGTTATTTTATTGTTGTTGCAATTAATAAAAAGCACATTTATATAAATTTAAACACGTTTTATACATGAAAGAAAGAAGAATTTAGAAATCAGATTTGAATTAAAATCCGAACACTTCAACGGAATTGCTAAGAGATAGATAGGCACGTCTGAATACTGACTGTCACTATTTTCAACGCTTGCTGATTCCCTGGAAGTGGTCCTACAGTAATGCGCTATATAGCACTGGGCGAAGGACATTCCAAGGAACGAATTGGCATATAATATTCATTTTTTTTATTACACATCTTGTAACGTTGCAAATAGAAATTGAGTGTTGATTTTGTAATTTACAAGTTTTCAGCAAAGAAACCTCATAGAAAAATGTTCTGAAAATTTATGACAAATTTTTATTAAATTTTTAAAGATAAATAAAGTTTCGAAATATGCACATTATTTAGAACCCCGCACAAGTCTGAACCCCGCGTCCCCACAATCGTAAATCCGGCTCTGAATGTGGTTATTCCATGTTCTGATAAGATTTAGTACTTGGGACTAATTCACGATCTTATTGACTCAAATTCTAAACAAGGCATCGTTTCTTGTAGATTTCAAAGCTGTGAAATCTAAGCTATGATTCTAACCTTCAACCGCGCAACTAAATATTTCTCTCAGTTTATGATGAGCATCGTTGTGCGTCATGATATCATGCATTGCATTGTTTCGAAGTTTTGTTGATTAGGCAGTAATGCTACTGATGTTGCTATAAAAAAGCGTACACACTTATTCGCAAAAACAAAAACCGTTTTTCTCTCAGTTCATGATGAGCATCGTTGTGCGTCATGATATCATGCATTGCATTAATGAAAACAAAATTGATTAAACGATGATACCCACTGATATAGGTATCTAAATTATTTTATATTTTATAATACCTTGTACGGTATTCTCGATCAAATTCAATTCGTCTAATAAGAATGTAGGTATGTAAACTACGAATGATGAACTTTTTTGGATTATCATCAGCCGTTTCAACCATCAAAAAACTGTGGAATATATTTTCGAATGAATCCGTAGATTGATTAGAACTTTTCAATGAAACAAGGCGTTTCAAACCCATGATTTCCATAGTTTCTGATGAGTCAATTGATTTTTTTTTATAGACCAACAATAGAACATTGATTTATCGTGAAGTTCTTAAGTTTCAAGTTCAATTTCGACTTGTTCGAATTGAAACTTTCGAATATATTTCATTATCATTATCTTAAAGCTCTATGACAAGTCATTTGGATATTATTTGGCGATATTTGGAATACTTAACCTGAGTTCTTACCCAACGATACTTACCAAGCATGTTACTTTCTGTATATAAAATAAATTTGCTGTCCATGTGGTCGATGTTAAGTCAGACTAGACCAAGTGACAGCGATCATATCGAGATAAGCGAGTTCAAAGTTTGTTGCTCTGTGAATTTCAAAATTTTCAATATTATTGCGCAATGTAAATGAAGTAGTTGATTAAATGTACTTGGTCCACTCGTTATGACTGAACAATTGAAAAAAATACCTTTAGTCAATTAATCGTCGAGCAGTCACAAAGTTTTCAATCTTCATGATTAGCTGATAATGAAGTACTGATAGCACTGAAATTATTAATTATTTTATAATACTTTGTACGGTATTCTCGATCAAATTCAATTCGTCTAATAAGAATGTAGATATTAAACTACGAATGATGAACTTAATTGATTAAATGTACTTGGTCCAGTCATTATGACTGAACAATTGAAAAAATACTTTTAGTCAATGAATCGTCGAACAGTTCCAAAGTTTTCAATCTTCATTATTAGCTTCTGTGACAACATAAACCATTAAAAATAATTTGAATTATTTATTCCCACAAATTAATGCTTCTGAAGGGTAGAAGTGCTACTGCGACAGGAATGTTCGTCTTTTGTGGCTGGTCCCGATTGCTTTACAAGATGCTCGAACTCATTGATGGAGTTGAGCTAGTTGGTCGTAAACCTGTGCCCCAATTCAGAACTACATGGTTGATGAAACCAGCGATCGTTTTGGGATTGGTACTCCATACCTGGCATGGAGTTGAGAAGTAACTTCTGAAGAAGTTGAACCTGGATGAAGAAAGAGTCCCGCAATAGCGAAGCAGCGATCTGTGTCAACCAATTTTTTCAACCCTAGGTCTTGTCTATCCTGTACTGCAAACCCAGATCGCTGAAGATGCCTTTTTGATAGCATAGTCTAGTTACGCACCACTGAGAGGTTGTGTTAAGAGCCGTTCGCGTACATTTTCCCCGGACAATAACCATAACCAATGACTTCGTAACCTAGCTGCGATAGCCTGGTTAGGAGTACTTCTACCACCGGTGACATTAACAGTGGAGCGAAAACCCATGAGAACAACCTTTCACTGCCTTTACTGTGACAGACGTATTCTCCAATACAGCTGTGATCTACCTGCTCGAAAACTATGCTTGGAACCAGCTCATTGTAGTATTGTCGACTCGTTTGTTTTGTAGAGCCGTGTAAATTGACGCAAAGCACGTGTTATCGAAAGCTCTCTAATATCAGCGCAAACCGCTGTCTCTCTATATTTAAATTTGTTCTTATGCAAGGGTAAGTCCTTCAGAAACCCGCTGCGAATATAGTTAGGGACTATCCATTAATGATGTCACGCGTTTAGATGGGAGGGGGTTTCAATTATTGTGACATTTTGTGACTTATGGGGGAGGGGGGAGTTATCTTAAGTGTGACATCACATTTAAACTCAAAAACAAAAAAAAAATTAAAAAGTCACATACCTAACCACAGAGTTCAACTCAGAACTATTTATGTTATTTGCATCATTCATTTATAGTTTTTTTATTCTCACTTTTTTTCCGTCGGTCTAGTTCCGCCACTTTTGTTGTGCCAATCACCGACGCCCAGGGAGGCAGCTCCACTCAGGACCCTAACTTACGACCCGTTGATTAACGGACCGGCGCCAACGGCTTTACTTCCTCATGCGATGGAAGGCGTGATCCCAGAGATTTTTCGCCTCAGAAAATCTCCCGGTATCGGCTAGAATTGAATCTAGAATAGTTGGGTTGGTTGTGAGTGGATCACGCCACCCCAATTTTTTCCAAATTTTGCGTGACATCATTAATGGATCGTCCCTTATTCGTAATTTTCACCATCAACTTGAGAAGAGTTGACGTCATACTTATAAATTTAAAGGCTTTGGGAAAAGTTTTGTCTTTTTTGCCCGGCTTTGATATAAACACCACCTTAACGTTCCGCCAGCTGAACGAAATATGTCCTAGAGTAAAGCTGGCTCGAAAATGGCAGATGAGGTCGGACATGATGATTCCGTCCGATTTCTGCAAATTTTTGGTTGAAATGGAATGTTGTAATGGAGCAAGCATATAGTTAATTTCACTTAATGAAGGTATTCGCAATTATCCAATTAAGGACAGCATCAAGAAAAGTTGGCACAGGTTTTCCATTATTGATTACAAAATAATATTGATCGATATTGATAACATACATTATACGCTAAAATGTCAATTGAGTCAGCTCGAAGGACGTATCAATAAAAAAAATATCTTCTGTAGACAATCGATTATGTTGTTTGCTCTGCCTCTGGCTGCACACTATAGGGGGTTGTTCAATAATTACATAAGCATATTGTCCCACTTTTTCAACCGCCATCCCTCCCTTGTAAGACATCGTAGGATATTTTGATACCCCTCATGTTAGAAAATGCTAGTGAGGCCCCTCGATATCATCGAATTCTAACCTCGGGCGAGGCAACACTGCCAACACTGCAAGTACGATAAGGGCTTTTGTTAGCGGAAGAATAATGAGAGTAGACGGAAATGAACGAGAATATTTAGCGAAGGCTGATTGAAACGATTGTTAGGCGATAAAATTTGATTTATTTTTACCACCGAAGAGTGGTCTCTCCATACTAAATTCAGTTATATATTATTATAGTTTATACTTGTATCTGGCCGATTGATGATCATTTACACGTAAGATCACTAGATTGATCATTATATTATTATTATATAAGTGCTACAATGCGATATTTCCTTTCATATATGTATCATTAGAGCTAAGAGAGATTAGGAGTTCCGGATTGTGCTAAATCTAACTTCAGAAACTATCCAGAAACTAACTGTAAGTCTGTTAAAACTATGTCACTAACACAATGTAATTTAACCTCAAATAAACTAATTTCAGTTCGAGTCTTTCGACTGCGGAAAAGTTTCACATTCTCGAAAGTTAAAGGATGAGCAAAGTCGGATCGAAGAGCAATAGCGGACACAATAGTGACCTTAGCTCAATGAAAAATTCTACGGAGAATAATTTGACGTCAAAAGAGGCAAATTGAAAAGGTTGCACTCGGCCGGATCATGTAGACAACATGGTGGCATGCGACAAATGCAACTCATGGTGGCACTTCAGTTGTGCGGGGGTACAAGACGCCATAAACGACTGCTCGTGGCGATGTGAAAACTGCTCTACCTTGTGTGTTTCTACCACATCGGGAAGATCCAATAGATTAGGCCTACAGTTGCGACTCCAGCAGCTGGCAGAGGAAAAAGCATTGGAGGATCGACTCGCCCAAAGAGACAGGGAATATTGTCTAAAATACACCAGCTTGAAATCGAGGCCGAGGCGCAAGAAGGAAATGGTAGTTCTGTGAGTTGTTTAAACCAGTGTAGCCACAAGGCGACTCAGAGTTGGGTAGACGAACAAAATAAGCATCTCACAAATGAGCAAAACAATGAACCTCACCCAGTGCAAACCGCGCTCACTCCGATAAACACGCCATCTGCCACAGAATTGCCAGGTGGGAACATACACCCGCTAGGTCAGCAAGTCAATTATTTCACCAGGCCAACATTGCCACCAGGGTTAACGCATTTCGGGTATGTTATTACTCAACCGACTTTCCCTGGAATGCAACAACAGAGCTCGTTTCCTGTCGATCAGTCTTTACTATTTCCGTCACTATTAAACTCAGTTCCACTCCAACAGAATCCTGGTCATCAGTTACAACAGCAGCCGCATCCTTCGGATAGCTTACCAAAGCCCATGTTTTGCTCGATTCAATCATCGAACCCGGCACAGTCATCGCTTCCCGTAAACTACTATCAGCAGGTGTCAGAGCAGCAAGAGAGAACACATAACCAGAGAACGAGTCACAAACAAACTGAGCCCAGAGTAGATCGCCGTGATGGCGCAACACACTCAAACATCGCCGGACAAACTCAAATTCTGCATACAGGGGCAGCCGTTTTTCCTTCGTTATATTCAACATGGCCGTCTGAGGCAATACTTAATCCCCAGCAGCTTGTTGCCCGGCATGTTGTTGCCAAAGATCTCCCTAAATTTTCAGGAAATCCAATGGAATGGTCCATGTTTATTAATTCGTTTATGTCTACCACAGCCATGTGTGGTATCCAAGCAGATGAAAATCTGGCACGTTTACAGACAAGTCTAGTAGGTAGCGCTCGAGAAAAAGTTCAAAGCCAACTTACCATACCAATGGCCATCCCGGAGATTCTAAGAACATTTCAAGAAGAATGCGGGCGACCCGACTTAATAATTTATCGCTTATTAACTAAGTTGCGGACTGCACCATCTCCAGACATGAAACAATTGTCTACTTTAATAACGTATGAAAGAGAAGTGCGAAATTTGGTTACGTATATGGAAGGTGCAAATTTACACTCACATCTCTCGAATCCAATGTTGTTATCAGAATTAGTCGCTAAACTGCCTCCAAACCTAAGATTAAAATGGGGACAGTATGTTCAATGTATCTCAGAAGTAACACTAAAAGCTTTCAGTGAATATGTTTCCTCCATCAAGGCTGCCGCCTGCCAAGTGAGTACGCCGGTCACTGTGGTGGAACATGGTGAAAGCGGACGACGTAAGAATCAAAGAGAGAACCAAGGGTTCGTGAGCGCGCACTCACAAGATAGCGAATATCACAACAATCCAGAGAATAAATTCTCAACAGATCAAACACCTTGTGCTAAACCGTGCACCGTGTGTAAGCGACATGATCACGAAATTAGAAATTGTGAAAAATTCCTGAAGTTCACTCTCCCAGAGCGTTGGAAGCTGATCGAACAATATAAATTGTGTAAGCGTTGCCTTACCGGTCACGGAAAATGGCCGTGTCGCACGAAGCAATCGTGTGGGATCGATGGATATGCTGACCTACATCACAAATTGTTACATTCAGCTAGAAATAAACCAGGAGAAACTATACAACGAGCTGGCCCTTCTGCAGTAGTGACTGCACATTGCCACATGCAGACTTCCACTTTGTTCAAAATTCTGCCCGTTACATTACACGCAAATGGAAAAACAGTGTCCACCTTTGCGTTTTTGGATGATGGCTCAGATTTGATGCTAGTAGAGGGTGCTTTAGTAGATGAATTGAAATTATCTGGAATCGAAAAACAGCTCTGTCTTCAATGGACAAGTAATGTGACGCGAAAAGAGACCTCTTCGCGGCAGGTAAATTTTAGTATCTCGGGAGAAGGCTATAATGGCAAACTGTATAATTTACATGATGTGCGCACAGTGGAAAGTCTTAGCTTACCAAAGCAAAGCCTAAACTACGAGGAGCTCAAGAAGCAGTATCCACATTTGAAAGGATTGCCCATTCGAAGCTATCAGGACGCTGTGCCGCGAATTCTAATCGGAGTAGATAATGCTCGTCTCAAATTAGCGCTAAACAGACGGGAAAGACGAGACTCTGAACCTGTAGCGATCAAATCGCGACTGGGTTGGACAATTTTCGGTGGAGGTAAGAAACCATCAGACGCTGGTAATGTTATGATTCATGCCTGCGATTGTTCACGAGATCGAGAGCTTCATGATTTAGTTAAAGATTATATAGCGATGGAAAACGTTGTATTTAACGGACCTGTAGTGTTGGAATCTGCAGAGGACAAGCGTGCACTTAGTATTCATCAAGAAACAACGAAACGAACAAACGGTGGTAGGTTTGAGAGCGGATTACTTTGGCGCACCGATATTGTGGACTTTTCGGACAGCTTCGCTATGGCAGAGCGTCGTCTCAAATGCCTAGAAAAGAAAATTCTGTCGGATCCGGGTATGAAAATGGCTATTAAAGACCAGTTGAATGAGTACCTAGAACGTGGTTATGCTCATAAAGCGACTACTGAGGAACTCACACAATCAGGATCTCGGCGTGTATGGTATTTACCAATCAACATGGTACGCAATCCGCGTAAACCAAACAAGATACGAATTGTATGGGATGCGGCCGCTTCTGTGAACGGAGTCTCACTTAATTCGATGTTACTGAAGGGTCCCGATATGTTGACGCCACTCACTGCCGTTCTTTGTCGATTTCGTCAGAGACAGATCGCCATAACAGGTGACATTAGACAAATGTTTCATCTCATTCCGAGTCGAACAACCAAGCGCATCGGTTGTGTTCATCGGTCGTCTCGATATATTCGCAAAAGTAATCGAACAAAAGGCATCGCTTGCCCGGTCCCGGTCTAACGAGTGCTGTGCAGTGCCAAATAATTCCGCTTTGAAGGTCATCCGCTATTGTTTGCTTTGTTGCTGCGTAGCTGAACCGCCGCTGCTGAACCGATCGTTTCGGTGTATAGCTGTGTTGAAGACAACCAGAGCTACAAACAAAGAAGAAAGTGTAAATCCGCACAGCTGCCGGCTGCTGCACCCAACGATTACGTGACCACATTGTTGAAGACAACTTGAGCATCGCTCGAAATCAAGAAAAGGTACGTGTTTCTTGTCGGTGTTAGGGCGCTAGCCTTAGCACAATGGAAGTCGATCCTCCGACACCGAAACCTCCTGACCCTGTCCCTCCTGCTCCTTCCCCCGCTGTTCACTCTTCAGTTCCCCCTCGTGCCAGGCTCTACCTTGACGAAACAGCAGGTTCACGTTTCGTTGTATATTTCCGGCCAAAAGCAGGACCTAAGTCGAAATCCCTGAACATATTACAAATTTCGAAAGACCTGACGTCACGCTTCAAGTCCGTGACTGAAATAATCAAGGTCAGACCAAACATGCTCCGTGTTGTGGTCAATGACCTGAAACAGGCCAACGATATAGCTTGTTTCGAGCTCTTTACTCGGGAGTATCGCGTATACATACCGGCCCGAGACGTGGAGATCGACGGCGTCGTGACCGATCCGAGTTTGTCCGTCGAGTGCCTCTTGAAGGATGCTGTAGGCTGTTTTAAAAACAGCAGCCTTCCTGAGGTTAAGGTATTAGAGGTTAAACAACTGCGATCTGTGCCGCTCGTCGGCGACAAAAAAGTATACACTCCGTCAGACTCGTTTCGTGTCACGTTCGCCGGGTCTGCATTGCCGAGCCACGTCTTGATCCACCGGGTTCGTCTTCCTGTGCGCTTATTTGTGCCCCGTTTAATGAACTGCACCAATTGCAAGCAGGTCACACAGCCGCCTACTGTTGCAATAAGGCACGGTGCGGTAAGTGTGGAGAGAACCATGCCGACGATTCCTGTAGTGCGAATGCTGAAAAATGTATCCACTGCGGGGAGAATCAGCATGAGCTCTCCACATGCGCGGTGTACATGCAGCGCAAGGATAAATTGAAACGGTCTCTCAAAGAGCGTTCAAAGCGTTCTTACGCTGATATGCTCAAGAAGACCACGACCACTTCTACCATAACAGCGAACCCCTTTGATCTGTTGTCTTCAGATGAAACCGACTCTGACGAACCACTAGAGGGAACTTCTTTTGCCAATCTTGGGGAGTCTAGAAAGAGGAAAAATCTTTTCTCCCCTAAGCTTCCCAGAAAAGGTCCTAAGATTTCCCAAAGTGGAAAGAACAGTACAACCAAAACTAAAGGTGCTACGGAAAAACCGAAGCAAACCCCTCCTGGGCTTGGCAATTTAAAGTCTCAGAAGGAGTTCCCAGCACTTCCTGGAACATCTAAAACCCCAGTTGCTCCTTTTGCACATCCAGTTGACAAAACAAACGCTGGATTGGTGAATTTTTCTAATATTGTGGACTGGATTTTCGAAAATTTCAATATACCTGATCCAATTAAAAACTTTCTTACAGCGCTCCTCCCAACAGTTTGATCATTTTTGAAGCAGTTGACTGCCCAATGGCCCCTCCTTGCAGCGATTGTATCCTTCGATGCCTAATTCAACTGCGTATATGAAGGATTCTTTCTCTGTCTTACAGTGGAATTGTAGAAGTATTCTAACAAAAATTGATTCGTTTAAAGTTTTTATAAATACAAACAAATGCGATGCATTTTCCCTTTGTGAAACTTGGCTTACTTCAAATATTGATCTCAACTTCCATGATTTTAATATTATTCGCCTTGATCGAGACACCCCATATGGAGGAGTACTTTTAGGGATTAAAAAGTGCTATTCTTTCTATCGTATTAACCTCCCCTCGATTCCAGGCATCGAAGTTGTCGCATGTCAAATGACAATACAAGGTAAAGAGCTTTGTATTGCCTCAATATATATTCCTCCCAGAGCACAGGTTGGGCAACGGCCGCTCTTTGATTTAATAGAACTTCTTCCCTCACCACGTTTGATTTTGGGAGACTTCAACTCTCATGGCGTGGCTTGGGGTTCCCCTTACAATGATAACCGCTCCTCTTTAATCTATAACCTTTGCGATGACTTCGACATGACTATTTTAAACAACGGTGAAATGACACGTATCCCGAAACCTCCAGCGCGCCCAAGCGCTTTGGATCTATCCTTATGTTCGACGTCGCTACGGTTGGATTGCACATGGAAGGTAATCCTCGATCCTCACGGTAGCGACCATCTGCCCATTCTTATTTCAATTACAAACGGGTCAACCCGCATGCGACCAATTGACATTCCGTATGACCTCACACGGAATGTCGATTGGAAGTTATACGAGGAAATGATTTCAAAAGCGGTCGATTCGATTCAACATCATCCACCACTTGAAGAATACAACCTCCTCGCGGGCTTGATTCTCGACGCCGCGTTGCAAGCCCAAACGAAGAAATATCCCGGCGTAACGATTAAAGAACGGCCTCCCACTCCGTGGTGGGACCAAGAGTGCTCCGATGTCTACACGCAAAGATCCGACGCGTTTTTGGCCTACCAGAAGGGAGGTATACCTGGCGACTATTTACGGTAAGCCCAAACGAAGAAATATCCCGGCGTAACGATTAAAGAACGGCCTCCCACTCCGTGGTGGGACCAAGAGTGCTCCGATATCTACACGCAAAGATCCGACGCGTTTTTGGCCTACCAGAAGGGAGGTATACCTGGCGACTGTTTACGGTATTCGGAGCTTAATACCAAGCTTAAAAGCTTGGCTAAAGCAAAGAAACGCGGATATTGGCGTCGGTTCGTAAACGAGACGTCGAGGGAGACATCGCTGAGCACTCTTTGGAACACAGCCCGAAGAATGCGGAATCGCGTAACGGTCAACGAAAGCGAGGAGTCTTCAAGTCGGTGGATATTTGATTTTGCCAGGAAAGTATGTCTGGACTCTGTTCCTGAGCAAAATATTGTTCGCGATGCGTCTCCGGGCCACGACGCGATAGAATCACCTTTTACGATGGCAGAATTTTCAGTTGCCCTCCTGTCCTGTAACAATAACGCGCCTGGGTTAGATAGAATCAAATTCAACTTGTTGAAGAATCTACCCGGCAATGCCAAGAGGCGCTTGTTGAACTTGTTCAATAAGTTCCTGGAGCAAAACATTGTACCGCAGGATTGGAGGCAAGTGAAGGTGATCGCCATCCAAAAACCAGGGAAACCAGCTTCTGATCACAACTCTTATAGGCCGATTGCAATGCTATCCTGTATCCGGAAATTGATGGAGAAAATGATACTCCGTCGTTTAGACCATTGGGTCGAATCAAATGGTCTACTATCAGATACTCAATTTGGCTTCCGCCGTGCCAAAGGGACGAATGATTGTCTTGCGTTGCTTTCAACAGATATTCAGTTGGCGTATGCTCGCAAAGAACAAATGGCGTCTGCGTTCTTGGACATTAAGGGGGCTTTTGATTCCGTTTCTATTGACATTCTTTCGGGTAAACTTCACCGACAAGGATTTTCTCCAATTTTGAACAATTTTTTGCACAATTTGTTGTCCGAAAAGCACATGCATTTTACGCATGGCGATTTGGCAACTTTTCGCATTAGCTACATGGGTCTTCCCCAGGGCTCATGTTTAAGCCCCCTTCTTTACAACTTTTATGTAAATGACATCGACGAATGTCTGGCAAATTCATGCACGATAAGACAACTTGCAGACGACAGTGTAATCTCTGTTACAGGAGCCAAAGCTGCCGATTTGCAAGGACCATTGCAAGATACCTTGGACAATTTGTCTGCTTGGGCTTTACAGCTAGGTATCGAATTCTCTCCGGAGGAGACTGAGATAGTAGTTTTTTCTAGGAAGCATGAACCTGCTCAGCTTCAAACACAGTTAATGGGTAAAACGATTTCTCAGGTTTTAGTACACAAATATCTTGGTGTCTGGTTCGACTCTAAAGGCACCTGGGGTTGTCACGTGAGGTATCTGATGAAAAAATGTCAACAAAGAGTGAATTTTCTTCGTACAATAACCGGACAATGGTGGGGAGCCCACCCAGGAGACCTTATAAGGCTTTACCAAACAACGATATTGTCTGTAATTGAATACGGGTGTTTCTGCTTCCGCTCCGCAGCAAACACACATCTGATCAAACTGGAGCGAATACAATATCGTTGTTTGCGTATCGCTTTAGGATGCCTGCAGTCGACCCATACGATGAGTCTGGAGGTCTTAGCTGGAGTTCTACCATTGAAAAACCGCTTTTGGAGCCTCTCTTCTCGTATTCTTATTAAATGTGAGGTCTTGAACCCTCCTGTGATTGATAATTTTGAAAGGTTAATCGAACTCAATTCTCAAACCCGTTTTATGACATTGTATTTCAATCACATGTCTCAGAATATTAAACCTTCTCCGAATATTCCAAATCGTGTCAACTTATTAAATACTTCTGATTCTACTGTGTTCTTCGATACATCCATGATAGAAGAAATTCGTGGAATCCCTGATCATTTACGCGTGCAGCAGATCCCTAAAATTTTTTCCAATAAATATCGAAACATCAACTGCGACAATATGTTCTACACTGACGGATCACTTCTGGATGGGTCCACTGGCTTCGGTATCTTCAATAATCATTTAGCCGTCTCCTATAAGCTCGATAATCCTGCTTCTGTTTACGTCGCAGAATTAGCTGCAATTCAGTACACCCTAGAGATTAGCGAAAAAATGCCCACGGACCATTATTTCATCTTTACGGACAGTCTCAGTTCTATCGAGGCTCTCCGATCGATGAAAGATGTTAAGCACTCTCCGTATTTCCTGGGGAAAATACGGGAACATTTGAGTGCTTTATCCGAAAAATCGTTTCAGATTACCTTAGCGTGGGTCCCTTCTCACTGCTCGATACCGGGCAATGAGAAAGCGGACTCTTTGGCTAAGGTGGGTGCAATAAACGGCGATATTTATGAAAGACCAATTGCTTACAATGAATTTTTCGCATTTGTACGTCAGAATACGATCATCAGTTGGCAAAATTCATGGACTAAAGGGGAACTGGGAAGGTGGTTACATTCCATAATTCCCAAGGTATCGACGAACCCGTGGTTCAGGGGGTTGGATGTAGGTCGAGATTTCATTTGCGTGATGTCTCGGCTTATGTCCAACCACTATAGATTTGACGCGCATCTCCGTCGTATTGGGCTCGAAGAAAGCGGTATCTGTGCCTGTGGTGAAGGTTATCACGACATAGAGCACGTTGTTTGGTCATGCCCTGTTCACCGTGACGCCAGGGCTAAACTTGTAGCTTCCCTTCAGGTCGGAGGTAGACGGCCAGCTGTTCCTGTTCGTGATGTCTTGGCGAGCCGTGACCTACCCTACATGACCATTATATACGTTTTCCTTAAATCCATCCATGCCCCAGTCTAGTCCCGTTCCCCTCCGTCTACACCCAACAAAACGACAAGAACACGTTTGAACCTTAAGCACAAAACCAGCAACCAGACCTCGCACAATAGAACCAGGACCCAAGGACTACGAGCCTCTGTCCCAACTCACGACATCGTGGCTCAGCAGTACGAATCCATACATGCCATTCGACGATTATCAGACGACCATTGAACAACAAAACACAGATTGGAAATTCCATGCTAGTTTTAAGTTAGACTTAATTTCAGCTCGTAGTCGGCAGCGAGGATAAAAAATTTGCTTTAGTTTTTAAGTCATCAGATATAATTGGCGCCGTTAAACATTAAATTGTATTTGTGCCGTGTCAAATAAATGTTATGTGAAGAAAAAAAAAAATTTTTCATCAGGTATTAATACGAAAGGAAGATTGCCAATCACAGAGATTTCTTTGGCGTGACAATTCGTCGCTCCGACCGGATGTTTACACCATGGGTGTAGCTACATTCGGAGCCACATGCTCGCCATGTACGGCGCAGTATGTTAAAAATACAAACGCTTTGGAGTTTTCTGATCGCTACCTGGATGCAGCATCGGCGATTATAAACAACACATACGTTGATGACTATTTGGATAGCACCATTCACAATAGCAAATGAAGTGCGACTAATTCACAGTGAAGCTGGCTTTGAATTACGAAATTGGCATTCCAATAGTAAAGAATTTTTGTCACGGGTTGGAGCAGAAAGCAGCGACTCAGTAAAGAATTTTTCAGCAGAAAAAACAACGGTGGCTGAGCGTGTACTGGGAATAGTCTGGGTTCCCAGCGAGGATATTTTCGTGTTTTTACCGCAATTCCGGACGGACCTCCAGCCGCTACTTACCAGTCGAATCAACCCTAGTAAACGACAAGTGTTACAGGTTGTGATGAGTTTTTACGACCCTCTTGGCATCGTAGCGAACTACACTATCCACGGTCGAATCCTTATTCAAAGTGTCTGGAGATCAGGAATAGAATGGGATGAACCATTAACGAGTGAAGTCTTCGCATTGTGGCAGCACTGGATAAATGAAATTCAAGGGCTTACGCAAGTAAAGATTCCCAGATGCTATTTCTCAAGGCTACGATGTCAGCGCATATGAATCAATACAACTGCACGTATTTGTGGACGCAAGCGAGCTTGCGTATTGCAGCGTAGCTTACTTCCGAATCGTAGATCGAGGGGTGCCAAGGTGTGCGCTAGTTGCCTCGAAGGCAAAAGTGACATCACTTAAACCCCAAACCATCCCTAGAAACGAGTTAACTGCAGCAGTCACCGGGGTGCGGCTCATGAAGTCAGTGGAAGCTAATCACACAATAACTATTAAGCAATGTTTTATCTGGACCGATTCAATGACGGTTCTATGCTGGATACGAGCGGACCCACGGAAATATCAGCAGTATGTAGCGTTCAGAATTTCAAAAATTATCACCGAAACCAACGTTTCTGAATGGCGATGGGTACCCTCGAAAATGAATGCGGCCGACAAAGCAACCAAGTGGGGTATAGGGCCCAACTTTAGTCCCACTAGCGCATGGTTTAGGGGCCCAGATTTCTTATACCTACCCGAGCAAGAATGGCCAACTGACAAAGTCATTGCCGATACACCAAAGGACGAACTCAGAGCAGTGCATACACACTGGGAAGCTAACATGAATGAACTTTTTGATTTCAGCCAATTTTCTCAAGTAGAAAGCATTCTGAAGAGAATAGCTTATCTTTTCCATTTCTTACACCGGTTTCGTGACAAAAGTAGAATCAAAAATAAATCGCGAACGGTTTCATTAACACAAACGGACTACAACGCTGCTGAAATAAGTCTGTGGAAAATGGTTCAAAGACAGCATTTTTCGGAAGAACTTGAGGTGTTGAATTTTAACGAAAGTTTACCAAGACTGCAACATAAGCGGTTCGATCGGAGTAGTCCATTGGCAAAATAATCGATCGTGTTGGATGATGACGACCTCATTCGAATGGAGAGTCGAATTGATCCTGCAGCTGCTTATTATTCCTTCGATTTTAGAAACCCAATCATCCTCCCAAGACAAAGTCATGTGACTAATTTACTCATCCTACGATATCATCAACGCTACGCCCACGCTAATACCGAAACCGTATTGAATGAAATTCGTCAAAAGTTCCACATTTCTAAGATGCGTTCTCTGGTACAAAAGACAATAAAGGATTGTGCATGGTGTCGGGTATATCGGGCTAAGCCAAGTGAACCGAAAATGGCTCCCTTGCCCCAAGTAAGGGTCACTCCGTTCGTGCGTGCTTTTACGTTTACGGGCTTAGATTACTTTGGACCGTTGATCACAAAAAGAGACCGGAGCAATATCAAACGTTGGGTGGCGCTTTTCACCTGTTTATCTATACGCGCAGTGCATTTAAAGGTGGTGCACTCCTTATCAGCGGAGTCATGTAAAATGGCAATTCGTCGTTTTGTAGCTAGAAGGGGATCTCCCCAGCAAATTTTCAGTGATAACGGTACCAATTTTCGTGGTGCCGCCCGTGAACTTAAGAAGGAGACAGCCGAAATTAATAAAACTATAGCTGGGACATTCACCAGCTCAAACACCGGGTGGCATTTTAACCCACCATCAGCTCCTCACATGGGAGGCGTGTGGGAGCGAAAAGTTAAATCGGTGAAAAAAGCTTTAGCGGCCCTTTCACACCCTTATCGCTTAGACGACAAGGCATTAGTTACATTTTTCGCTGAAGCTGAAATGACCGTCAATTCTCACCCTCTAACCTTTGTACCTTTAACAACTCCCAACTCAGAAGTGATCACACCCAATCATTTTCTGCTGCTTAGCTCGAGCGGGGTAAATAATTCTGCCCGTATATCTGCAAACGAGGTGATGAAACTTGGAACAAACTGGAAGTTGATGCAGTTTCTGCTGAATCAGTTTTGGCGGTGCTGGATCAAAGTGTATCTACCTACCATATCCCAACGACCCAAGTGGCTGGAAGAAACAAGACCGATGCAAGTTGGATATTTAGTTGTTATCGTCGACGAGACGGTGCGCAACGGTTGGCTTCGCGGAAAGGTGGCCAAAACGTTCCCTGGCCGAGATGGACGAGTACGTAGTGTGCAAGTTCAGACCAGCGCAGGGTTGCTAGTACGCCCAGTAGTAAAAGTGGCATTACTAGATGTTTCGGAGAAAAAGTAAAGCCTGTCTGAGCAATGGCATTACGGGTCGGGGTGTTAGAAAATGCTAGTGAGGCCCCTCGATATTATCGAATTCTAACCTCGGGCGAGGCAACACTGCCAACACTGCAAGTACGATAAGGGCTTTTGTTAGCGGAAGAATAAAGAGAGTAGACGGAAGTGAACGAGAATAGTTAGCGAAGGCTGGTTGAAACGATTGTTAGGCGATAAAATTTGATTTATTTTTACCACCGAAGAGTGGTCTCTCCATACTAAATTCAGTTATATATTATTATAGTTTATACTTGTATCTGGCCGATTGATGATCATTTACACGTAAGATCACTAGATTGATCATTATATTATTATTATATAAGTGCTACAATGCGATATTTCCTTTCTTATATGTATCATTAGAGCTAAGAGAGATTAGGAGTTCCGGATTGTGCTAAATCTAACTTCAAAAACAATCCAGAAACTAACTGTAGGTCTGCTAAAACTATGTCACTAACACGATGTAATTTAACCTCAAATAAACTAATTTCAGTTCGAGTCTTTCGACTGCGGAAAAGTTTCACACCTCTTCTCCTCTAATAAAATCTTACTGATAGCATATATAGATTTTTATTTTAGTTTTATCATCCTGAAGCAAGCACAATACTTCGTATCCTCTTCTGTCCTTTATTCGAGTTAATGGTCCTTCCGTTATTTAATTTTTAAGAATTTTACTGTCCACACTTTAATGAACATGATTATTAGAACAGCTGCATTAACAATGTTTTTTTCTAACGTAAGATAATTAATTCACCCCCTCCCTCCCTTGTAAGACAGCGTAAGAAAATTGCACAACCCCCCTTCCCCCATATTTTTATCTGTTTGCTTTGACCAACAGCTAACCGGGGGCAGCCACCATGAACGTTAATTTGGTCCATTTTGACTGTACACTATTATCGCTTTCCATTAGTCATTCTAACGAAAATCGTGGTGTTATTTCTGTTTTTTTTTAAATTTTTTTTTTAAAAGGGGGGGGATACCCGATCAGTCAAAAATACCAGAATTATAACAAATCTTGATATTTTGTTACGAACTTTTTGTATCAACTTGTGTTCAAAACTTGGTCTCATTAATAGTTAAAATATCAAAATTCCTATCAAAATTACTTACTGAATATTACAAATTATAGCAAGTTTTGTAAGGTTCTAGGCAGGAAAAAATCAGAATTAGTTAGACTGTACAATATTTTGTTAATATAATAACAAATTCTGTTATAAATATGCTTTAAAAACACACTTTTGAACACTCAAGTGCAAGATGAACTGAATTTGATATAATTATGTACTTTTTATCATTCCGGCATAACAAGAATATTACAGGCTTTGTTATTCCTATCAGGTTGAGATATATTTTTGTTACCCGTTTGTTATAATCGTTTGATCGGGTAAGGCTTGTAAACGGTCACCAATTTCATTTGATCTCGCTTCCTTAGCGTGCGTCACAGTCGGCTTTCGCTCGTAAATGTAGAACAACCAAACCACCGTCGCTCAGCTCACAGAAAGAACAGGACAGTCAAACGACACTCGCGTGTCAAAGAGATTCACACTGCCAATCATTCAGCGTTTATTTATGTTGAGAAATATTAATACAAGAACAATGATATAAATAATTTCCAGAATACACGCACTCAACGTGCGTAATTCTCATTTCTAGAAAAAATGTCAAAATACGTTTGAGGAAAATAACGTCGTGAAGGCGATACTCATTTGACATGTTTGTTTAAGAATGTGTTCAGACAGCGAGCCTTGGTAGTGTCGTGGGAAGAAGAAGACGATTATCGCAGTGAAAAGTGGTTCGACCGTGACCATTTCGAAGCGGAGGATGTTTTGTTATGAATTAATTATTCACTAAAATTAATTCAGAATTTTTATTTTGTCTTCTGCCACAAACGGTGACATATCAACACTATTACATATATTTTAAGCTTTATTTCATTAAAAGATTGTAATTGCTTCCGCAGTTAAGTGAATATAATCGTAGGAAAATTGTATTTGTTAGCGTTATTTCTGTTAATTTTTAATTAGCTATGACAATAAATCTTTAGGCATACAGAAATTGTTTCATTAAAACAACCAAATAACAAATCCAATTTTATTTCTCTCGTTTTAGATTCAAAAGAACAACCAGGTATTTATTGCTATTAATAAGTAAACCAATGTCAATATTCATATATATATATATATATATATATATATATATATATATATATATATATATATATATATATATATATATATATATATATATATATATATATATATATATATATATATATATATATATATATGTATATATATATATATATATATATATATATATATATATATATATATATATATATATATATATATATATATATATATATATATATATATATATATATATATATATATATATATATATATATATATATATATATATATATATATATATATATATATATATACAGGTGATTTCCGTTTTTGGCAACACGCTCCTCTTTTTTCAGTTGCCAAAAATTTAACGGTGCCAAAAACGGAACATTTTTTTGCCTTTCTCCTAGAAAGGTATAGCAATCACTGGGAAAATCAAAGGTATAAAAGTGGTCCCAATGGCCGAATTTCATATACCACTCGACCTCTTTCGACGAACTGAGTATTTTCTGCATGTATGTATGTATGTGTGTACGTGTGTATGTGTATGTGTGTGTGTGCAACTTTTTTTTTCTCACTCACTTTTCTCAGAGATGGCTGGACCGATTTTCATAAAATTAATTGCAAATGAAAGGTCTAGTTGCGCCATAGGTTGCTATTGAATTTCATTGTACAGGTCGGACTCGATTATATACAGTCTCCGAAAAATTTTCACTATATATAATCGAATCAGAAAAAAAAAAATTATGTTTATTTTGCATTAATATTTTGTTGTTTTTGAATAAATAAGTAGGATTTTTTTGACTAAACCCCTTTAAGTCGCAAAAAACCTTTCTTACAAAAATATATGTATATATAATCGAATAAAAAAAAATTTTTTTGTTTATTTTGCATACATCTTTTGTTGTTTTTAAATAAATAAGTAGAATTTTTTTGACTAACCCCCTTAAAGTCGCAAAAAAACATTCTTACAAAAATATATGTATGTACAAAAATATATGTATTGATTTCAACTTCATAAAAAATTGGTATTTGAAAAGAGTCAATCTCTATCACCTCAACTTTAACATTGAAATAGTAATATAAGGGTCCATTCAAATTTAACGTGACATAAATATTGGACTTCCGGAAAACCCTCACCACTTTGTCTAGCATGTTTCCAATACTCAGCACACCATGCATAAAAGTTTCCTCAGCCCTGCTTGCGTTATGTAACATTTGAACGGACTTTTACGAATCAATAAGGAAGCGCTTATTTGTAACGTAACGCAAGAATAATTATTGTTGATCTCCTTTCCCCCTTTGCCATGCTTTTTGTTCAAATTTTCCGTATGGGTTGCAACACTTTGCCAACCCAACACTCTTTCCCGTTTCCTGAGCGTTACATAATTTGTAAACGTTCCCTCGCGATATTTCTGTTTTAGATCAGCTTTACTTTACTTGAAACATTATGGCTCAAAAATCAACGTTTTATGTCAAAAAATGTTGCGTTACTTCATATTGGACTGAAGGGAACGTCCATTAATTATGTACCGTAAATAAAAACTATTTTCGACCCCCTCTTTTCTCTAGGTAACGATCTTTGTATAGATCTTCAAAATTTTTAGTATTGATTGCGACGTTTTGTCAGATTTCTACCTCCCCCTAAGCGTTACGTATTTTTGGATGATCCCTATACGACATTGCTGCTTTAGGTGAGTTGTATTCAAAATTGAAAAAAAAAAATTTTTTTTATGATTCGATTATATACAATTTTATATATAATCGAATCATATATAATCGAGTCAATATATAATCGAGTCTGTATATAATCGAGTCCGGCCTGTATTATCGAGTCTGTATATAGTCGAGTCCGACCTGTAATCGGATTTTTAGTTTAGAGGTTATGTATCAAAATGTAAAGATCACGAAACATCAATATCAACAGCAATAGCTTATTCTTTCAATGAAAAATATTTCGAAGAACAGTTAGTAGTCTTGTTCTACATTTTGTTGAGTGAATTA
Organism: Wyeomyia smithii; assembly: GCF_029784165.1. Lineage (NCBI taxonomy): Eukaryota > Metazoa > Arthropoda > Insecta > Diptera > Culicidae > Wyeomyia > Wyeomyia smithii. The sequence continues at coordinate 139,330,958 of NC_073696.1, forward strand.
TGTTTCTGAAGTTGGAGACAAATCTTTCATTATTCAAATAAATATGAAAACATGGGGATTATCTTATATTCGCAAGAAAATGCATACGATTTTTTTAAAAACATTTTCTCCTCAAAAGTGTAAATTGTCTATTTAAAAAACTAATGTCATAAAAAATCTGAGATGACCTTTTTTTTTCAAATCATTTTTGGTTTTAAAATAATTTTCTCGGTGTACGATTTCAAATTTAGTATATTTGATGCTTTGAATGAAAGTTCAGACAATTCTTCAGAAGTCATCCATTGACAACTGTTCTCAATCTCTTGTAATTATTGAGATATATTGATATATGGAAAAGAGGTTCAAACTTCAGACCTTGTCAAATGATGTCAAACTTTGCATACTTTTTTCTTTAAAAAATTCATCTAGATGATAAATTTTCAATGAAAAAAGTATGCAAAGTTTTCTAAGGTAGTAAGGCCTACACACTCACAAATGATCATTGAATTCTGAGAGAATTTTGCCAGCCTCTCAGTCGATTAGCCAAAAATGTGTCATATATTGTATGTTTTTACAATTATAGAGAAGGTATGAGGCCTAGTTTTGAGCCGCCAATCAGTAAAAGATTAAAAAGCATTAGAAAAAAAATTGTGCTGCCAAAAACGGAACTTTCCTGTATATATATGTATATATATATATATATATATATATATATATATATATATATATATATATATATATATATATATATATATATATATATATATATATATATATATATATATATATATATATATATATATATATATATATATATATATATATATATATATATATATATATATATATATATATATATATATATATATATATATATATATATATATATATATATATATTTATATATATATATATATTTATATATATATATATATATATATATATATATATATATATATATATATATATATTTATTTATTTATTTCGTCAATCATAGTAGACTACATCTTAAAACTATTGCTAACATCACAAATATAGTTATGTAATTCTAGTGTTCAATATTTTTCTAAGAGCATTTCGTGACATCGTTAAATCAATAACTTCACAATATTTATTGTAAAGACTCATCATACTATTAACTGGCCCGGCCATGGCATATTCTGTTCTATAAGAATTTAATACGAAAATTTTTCGCGTTCTTAATGAGCGTGTAGGAGCATAAAAGTTGAGTTTTCCAAGCAGATTTTCCGAACTTATGCGTTGTGAAACTAAATCGTTGACAAGAGTTACTGAAGCAATTTCTCTTCTTTTTTCAAGCGTTTCTATATTAATAAGCATGCAACGCGATTCATAACAAGGGAGAGGAAATGAATTCCAACCTAGTTTTCTTAGTGCATATAACAAAAACTGTTTTTGTACGGATTCGATTCTATTGGAATGGACGTCTTGATAAGGCGACCAAACTACACTACAGTATTCTAAGATAGATCTAACATATGCAACAAATAGAGTTTTTATAGTATACGGGTCTACGAAATGATAACTGAACCTTTTTATAAAACTTAGCATACTGTTGGCTCTATTGATGATCGTATTGTAGTGATCAATGAATGTTAACTTAGAATCCATAATTACTCCTAAATCTCTAATTTGATAACACCTTTCTACAACTTGATGTGCAAGAGTGCAACTGGCATGTTCAGGATTTCTTTTCCTTGTGTAGGATATAATATTACATTTTTTTACGTTGAGATCAAGAAGACTTTTTTTACACCAAATGTAGAAAATGTCAACCTCTTGTTGGAATGGTTGGATGTCTGATTTGTGTTTTATTTCCATGTACAGTTTCATGTCATCGGCATACATCAATACTTTGAGACGATTCAACACAAGGGTAACGTCATTAACAAATAAAATGAAGAGCAAAGGGCCTGAATGGGAAGAACTAAGATCTTAGTCAGCGAGTGTTGCCGCTCCCCCAATAGCTTCACCTGTTTCACTTCCAAGTTTGGCAACAGAACTTAATTTGGATAATGCCATCAATTCAGGTTGGCGGTTTCTAGGTTCAAAAAAGTTTGGAAAGCGGATTGGACAGATTATGATGAACGTAAAAGGCGTCGTTTGGTACAGTTGAAGAATGCAGATGCAGCCAGAAGAAGGAGGAATCGACGACAACAGGCTTACAACAACAATACTAACAACAACAACCGCAATGGTTCTATTTCTCAGCTCGTAGTCGGCAGCGAGGATAAAAAATTTGCTTTAGTTTTTAAGTCATCAGATATAATTGGCGCCGTTAAACATTAAATTGTATTTGTGCCGTGTCAAATAAATGTTATGTGAAGAAAAAAAAACCGCAATGGTAACAATTACAACAACCGCAACAATAACAACCACCTGAACAACAATGACAATTACAATCGCAACAATAACATCTACAACCACCGCAGCAATAACAACCACCAGAACCGCAACAATAACAACTACAATCACAACAATAACATCTACAACAACCGCAGCAACAACAACCACCAGAACCGCAACAATAATAACTTCAATCGCAATAATTACATCTACAACAACCGCAACATTAACAACTTCAACAACAACTATAACAGCATCAATAATAACAACAATCAAATCCCGAATCGTTACCTCAATCTTAACAGGAATCTTAACAACAGCTACTACAACCAACTACCACCAGACCGTGTGCTTCTTGCTGCAGCGAAGGATAAATTTTCTCGACCCCCACCTAATCTCCAGCATATCTCTTTTCAACGAGGCGAAATACTTAATCCGTACCCAGCGAATAATGAGTCACAATCATCTTTCATGCCTACCGTTTCAACGAGCCCGCTCAACTTAACGACTCCCGCGACCTCTTCAGCTGTATCGTGTCCTTACCATTTGGCTGGCAGCCACAACTATAACAATAACAATAATTTTAGATCAGCAAGTTTCCCGTGTGATGGATGTTATTGTAAGCATTCGTGTTCTCAAAATCAGTGACGCTCAGAGAAAGAAAAAACAACGCCAGTAATCAATGAAGTTTTGATTTATGCTCAGAATTTCAACAGGATGCGCAGTGCACTCAAAATTAATCACATTAATAACAGAATAAGTGGATGTTCATACTCAATCATCTTAGCAACGGAAACGAACTGGAACGAAGATATTAAAAGTGAAGAAGTTTTCAACAGTTCCTTTAATGTGTTCAGGAGCGATCGTGATTTATCACTATCTGATAAGAAATCAAGTGGAGGAGTGCTTGTAGCTGTTGGGGTTCAGCATGATTCTGAGCAAATCATAACCCAGAAACATGCCGAATTTGAAAATGTCTGGGTTAAAGTTCTGTTGAAGGGTGAAATCCATATTTTCGTATCTGTTTACTTTCCACCCCACTTTGCCAAAAAGCAATCATATGAATAATTTTTAAGGACGGAAGAATTAGTGAATGATGAGTCCCACACTAACTCAAAAATTCATATATATGGAGATTTCAATCAAAATGATGCTGATTTTATTGTAAACGATGATAATGAATCGCTTTTACTTCCTGTAGTAGGAGAAAACGAAACTCTGCAATTTATTTTAGACGGTTTTAGTCAACTTGGATTAAATCAGGTAAACTCAATCCGAAATGAGCAAAACTGTTTTTTAGACTTTTTATTCACCAATTGCACGGAAGATTTTAGTGTTGACAAAGCAGAATATCCCCTATGGAAAAATGAAAAATTTCATACTGCAATTGAGTACTCGCTAATGATTGATACCGAGAGATCACGACCCTCTGATCATGAGCCTGAATATAAATATGACTTCACTGAAGCAAACTTTGAACTAATCAATCGTAAATTAACTGACATCGACTGGCAATCACTTCTAAAAAATTAAATAGATATGAACAAAGCGGTTGATAATTTTTTATCATCACTGTATAGTGTTTTAGACTTAACTGTACCAAAATCAAAAAAGAAAACGGTTAGCTCAAAAGATCCCATTTGGTTCACCAGAGAAATCAAAAATTTTAAGAATAGGAAACAAAAAGCTCATAATACTCACAAAAAACTTAAAGACCAAAGAAATTTGGACAAATATTTGAACATTTGTGATGAACTGAATACTAAAATATCTATTGCGTATGAGAACTACAACACAAGGGTGGAAAATAACATTAAATCAGACCCAAAACAGTTTTTTAAATTTGCAAACGATAAAATGAAGTCTAATAACTTCCCATCTCGCATGCAATATGAAGACTTTGCCAGTACTGACTCAAAGCAAATCTGCAACAAGTTTGCGAGTTTTTTTCAAACCGTTTATAAAAATAGCGACGAAGTTAGGGACTTTAAGTATTTCTCGCACTTGCATGAACAAATAAATAACGTATCTATTAAGCAAATAACTGTTCAAGAAATCCTCGCAACACTAAAAGAACTGGACGCTTCAAAAGGTCCAGGTCCAGAAGGAATTCCACCCTCACTCATGAAAAATCTTGCTCCTGCCTTCGTAATGACCCTTGTTTTGGCTTTTCAACTTATCCCTTACGTCCGGACAGTTTCCATCAGTCTGGAAAAAATCTTTTCTTATACCGATTTTCAAGTCAGGTAAGAGATCTGACATCAAAAATTATCGTGGCATTGCAATAATATCATGTATTCCTAAACTTTTTGAAGCTATCGTACACCAAAAAATATTTAATCAGGTAAAGAATCGCATAACGTGTAACCAACATGATTTTTACAATATATATATATATATATATATATATATATATATATATATATATATATATATATATATATATATATATATATATATATATATATATATATTTATTTATTTATTTATTTCGTCAATCATAGTAGACTACATCTTAGAAACTATTGCTAACATCACAAATAAAGTTATGTAATTCTAGTGTTCAATATTTTTCTAAGAGCATTTCGTGACATCGTTAAATCAATAACTTCACAATATTTATTGTAAAGACTCATCATACTATTAACTGGCCCGGCCATGGCATATTCTGTTCTATAAGAATTTAATACGAAAATTTTTCGCGTTCTTAATGAGCGTGTAGGAGCATAAAAGTTGAGTTTTCCAAGCAGATTTTCCGAACTTATGCGTTGTGAAACTAAATCGTTGACAAGAGTTACCGAAGCAATTTCTCTTCTTTTTTCAAGCGTTTCTATATTAATAAGCATGCAACGCGATTCATAACAAGGGAGAGGAAATGAATTCCAACCTAGTTTTCTTAGTGCATATAACAAAAACTGTTTTTGTACGGATTCGATTCTATTGGAATGGACGTCTTGATAAGGCGACCAAACTACACTACAGTATTCTAAGATAGATCTAACATATGCAACAAAGAGAGTTTTTATAGTGTACGGGTCTACGAAATGATAACTGAACCTTTTTATAAAACTTAGCATACTGTTGGCTCTATTGATGATCGTATTGTAGTGATCAATGAATGTTAACTTAGAATCCATAATTACTCCTAAATCTCTAATTTGATAACACCTTTCTACAACTTGATGTGCAAGAGTGCAACTGGCATGTTCAGGATTTCTTTTCCTTGTGTAGGATATAATATTACATTTTTTTACGTTGAGATCAAGAAGACTTTTTTTACACCAAATGTAGAAAATGTCAACCTCTTGTTGGAATGGTTGGATGTCTGATTTGTGTTTTATTTCCATGTACAGTTTCATGTCATCGGCATATATCAATACTTTGAGACGATTCAACACAAGGGTAACGTCATTAACAAATAAAATGAAGACCAAAGGGCCTGAATGGGAGCCTTGTGGAACTCCAGATGTCACTTTTACTGGTACAGAAAGGTGTCCCTTAAACCTAACCGTTTGTGTCCTGTTCGTCAAATAAGATTCAATCCATTTAAGTAGGCCTGACTCAAATCCCAGTTTTTTTAATTTGAACATAAGCATGGAAATATCTACTCTGTCAAAAGCTTTACTAAAATCCGTGTATAGAGTTTCCACGAAGTTGCCTCTGTCCATAGACGCAAGAGAGAAATCAACAAATTCAAGTAAGTTGGTAGCCGTAGACCTCCCTTTGTAAAAATCATGTTGGTTACACGTTATGCGATTCTTTACCTGATTAAATATTTTTTGGTTAACGATAGCTTCAAAAAGTTTAGGAATACATGATATTATTGCAATGTCACGATAATTTTTGATGTCAGATCTCTTACCTGACTTGAAAATCGGTATAAGAAAAGATTTTTTCCAGACTGATGGAAACTGTCCGGACGTAAGGGATAAGTTGAAAAGCCAAAACAAGGGTTTTACGAAGGCAGGAGCAAGATTTTTCATGAGTGAGGGTGGAATTCCATCTGGACCTGGACCTTTTGAAGCGTCCAGTTCTTTTAGTTTTGCGAGGATTTCTTGAACAGTTATTTGCTTAATAGATACGTTATTTATTTGTTCATGCAAGTGCGAGAAATACTTAAAGTCCCTGACTTCGTCGCTATTTTTATAAACGGTTTGAAAAAACTCGCAAACTTGTTGCAGATTTGCTTTGAGTCAGTACTGGCAAAGTCTTCATATTGCATGCGAGATGTGAAGTTATTAGACTTCATTTTATCGTTTGCAAATTTAAAAAACTGTTTTGGGTCTGATTTAATGTTATTTTCCACCCTTGTGTTGTAGTTCTCATACGCAATAGATATTTTAGTATTCAGTTCATCACAAATGTTCAAATATTTGTCCAAATTTCTTTGGTCTTTAAGTTTTTTGTGAGTTTTATGAGCTTTTTGTTTCCTATTCTTAAAATTTTTGATTTCTCTGGTGAACCAAATGGGATCTTTTGAGCTAACCGTTTTCTTTTTTGATTTTGGTACAGTTGAGTCTAAAACACTATACAGTGATGATAAAAAATTATCAACCGCTTTGTTCATATCTATTTAATTTTTTAGAAGTGATTGCCAGTCGATGTCAGTTAATTTACGATTGATTAGTTCAAAGTTTGCTTCAGTGAAGTCATATTTATATTCAGGCTCATGATCAGAGGGTCGTGATCTCTCGGTATCAATCATTAGCGAGTACTCAATTGCAGTATGAAATTTTTCATTTTTCCATAGGGGATATTCTGCTTTGTCAACACTAAAATCTTCCGTGCAATTGGTGAATAAAAAGTCTAAAAAACAGTTTTGCTCATTTCGGATTGAGTTTACCTGATTTAATCCAAGTTGACTAAAACCGTCTAAAATAAATTGCAGAGTTTCGTTTTCTCCTACTACAGGAAGTAAAAGCGATTCATTATCATCGTTTACAATAAAATCAGCATCATTTTGATTGAAATCTCCATATATATGAATTTTTGAGTTAGTGTGGGACTCATCATTCACTAATTCTTCCGTCCTTAAAAATTATTCATATGATTGCTTTTTGGCAAAGTGGGGTGGAAAGTAAACAGATACGAAAATATGGATTTCACCCTTCAACAGAACTTTAACCCAGACATTTTCAAATTCGGCATGTTTCTGGGTTATGATTTGCTCAGAATCATGCTGAACCCCAACAGCTACAAGCACTCCTCCACCTGATTTCTTATCAGATAGTGATAAATCACGATCGCTCCTGAACACATTAAAGGAACTGTTGAAAACTTCTTCACTTTTAATATCTTCGTTCCAGTTCGTTTCCGTTGCTAAGATGATTGAGTATGAACATCCACTTATTCTGTTATTAATGTGATTAATTTTGAGTGCACTGCGCATCCTGTTGAAATTCTGAGCATAAATCAAAACTTCATTGACTACTGGCGTTGTTTTTTCTTTCTCTGAGCGTCACTGATTTTGAGAACACGAATGCTTACAATAACATCCATCACACGGGAAACTTGCTGATCTAAAATTATTGTTATTGTTATAGTTGTGGCTGCCAGCCAAACGGTAAGGACACGATACAGCTGAAGAGGTCGCGGGAGTCGTTAAGTTGAGCGGGCTCGTTGAAACGGTAGGCATGAAAGATGATTGTGACTCATTATTCGCTGGGTACGGATTAAGTATTTCGCCTCGTTGAAAATAGATATGCTGGAGATTAGGTGGGGGTCGAGAAAATTTATCCTTCGCTGCAGCAAGAAGCACACGGTCTGGTGGTAGTTGGTTGTAGTAGCTGTTGTTAAGATTCCTGTTAAGATTGAGGTAACGATTCGGGATTTGATTGTTGTTATTATTGATGCTGTTATTGTTGTTGTTGGAGTTGTTAATGTTGCGGTTGTTGTAGATGTTATTGTTGCGATTGTAGTTGTTATTGTTGCGGTTCTGGTGGTTGTTATTGCTGCGGTGGTTGTAGATGTTATTGTTGCGATTGTAATTGTCATTGTTGTTCAGGTGGTTGTTATTGTTGCGGTTGTTGTAATTGTTACCATTGCGGTTTTTTTTTTCTTCACATAACATTTATTTGACACGGCACAAATACAATTTAATGTTTAACGGCGCCAAATCTATCTGATGACTTAAAAACTAAAGCAAATTTTTTATCCTCGCTGCCGACTACGAGCTGAGAAATAGAACCATTGCGGTTGTTGTTGTTAGTATTGTTGTTGTAAGCCTGTTGTCGTCGATTCCTCCTTCTTCTGGCTGCATCTGCATTCTTCAACTGTACCAAACGACGCCTTTTACGTTCATCATAATCTGTCCAATCCGCTTTCCAAACTTTTTTTGAACCTAGAAACCGCCAACCTGAATTATTGGCATTATCCAAATTAAGTTCTGTTGCCAAACTTGGAAGTGAAACAGGTGAAGCTATTGGGGGAGCGGCAACACTCGCTGACTTAGATCTTAGTTCTTCGATGCAGGATGACAGAGTTTTAAGTTCATCTACAATGTTTATCTCTAACGGATTGGTTTGTACTGAACAGCTGGTTGCTGTTTCTACAAACAGCTGTCCTAACTGAGAAAGTTCGTTATTTATGCTGGTCAGCGATTCCGTTAATTCGTTCCGAAGTTCGTTCCGAAGTTCGTTCTTGAATTCCGAAAAAGCAATGTTAACGAGCTGCGTCAGGTGATTTTCAAGTGTAGGCATAACACCAGTCACACTGTTGGCTTTGATGTTTGACGTTAGCGCTTGGTTTATTTGTATAAGTGACTTGTCGATACCCTCTAGAGTTTCTGGAATTGTGCTTGGTTGTTCGAGTTGGGTCACAAGTTGATGAATCACCTCTGTATTATCATCAATCAATTTCGTCAGCTTGTTCTGCTGTTTGGTCAACGTGTTCAATTCAAACGATGCCGTTACTAAAAGTTGGCAGGAATCGCAGCACGGTAGCAGAAATGCAGTTGGATCTACGGCTGGTTTATCTTGTTTGTCTTTTTTAACGATACGCAGAGAACTTCTGCTTTTAGAAACTACTTCGGGGGGGCACGATACTCCCACACAGGAGGCATGGAATTTTCGATTACACCCTCCAACACACGACCAGAACACTTCGGCACCGGAGTCTTTCGCGCAGACTTCGCAAATTTGATTCATTTTCACCAACACAAAAACACAACAAGCAAAATGAAAACTAAGCGAAAAACAATAATTTGATTTAAATTCGCGCGTGGATAGGAACTAACAACAAACACGTCCAACTTGGTTGACGACTAAATTTTTATATATATATATATATATATATATATATATATATATATATATATATAAATATGTATATTTATATATATATATTAATAATATATATATATATATATATATATATATATATATATATATATATATATATATATATATATATATATATATATATATATATATATATATGTATATATATATATATATATATATATATATATATATATATATATATATATATATATATATATATATATATATATATATATATATATATATATATATATATATATATATATATATATATATATATATATATATATATGTCTCTGTCATGGGTCTTCCCCAGGGCTCATGTTTAAGCCCCCTTCTTTACAACTTTTATGTAAATGACATCGACGAATGTCTGGCAAATTCATGCACGATAAGACAACTTGCAGACGACAGTGTAATCTCTGTTACAGGAGCCAAAGCTGCCGATTTGCAAGGACCATTGCAAGATACCTTGGACAATTTGTCTGCTTGGGCTTTACAGCTGGGTATCGAATTCTCTCCGGAGAAAACTGAGATAGTAGTTTTTTCTAGGAAGCATGAACCTGCTCAGCTTCAAACACAATTAATGGGTAAAACGATTTCTCAGGTTTTGGTACACAAATATCTTGGTGTCTGGTTCGACTCAAAAAGCACCTGGGGTTGTCACGTGAGGTATCTGATGAAAAAATGTCAACAAAGAGTGAATTTTCTTCGTACAATAACCGGACAATGATGGGGAGCCCACCCAGGAGACCTTATAAGGCTTTACCAAACAACGATACTGTCTGTTATTGAGTACGGGTGTTTCTGCTTCCGCTCCGCAGCAAACAGACATTTGATCAAACTGGAGCGAATACAATATCGTTGTTTGCGTATCGCCTTGGGTTGCATGCAGTCGACCCATACGATGAGTTTGGAGATCTTAGCTGGAGTACTACCATTGAAAAACCGCTTCTGGAGCCTGTCTTCTCGTATTCTAATCAAATGTGAGGTCTTGAACCGTCCCGTGATTGAAAATTTTCTAAGGTTAATCGAACTTAATTCTCAAACCCGTTTTATGACATTGTATTTCAATCACATGTCCCAAAATATTAACCCTTCTTCGAATATTCCAAATCGTGTCGACTTATCAAATACTTCTGATTCTACTGTGTTTTTCGATACATCCATGATAGAAGAAACTCGTGGAATCCCGGATCATTTACGCGTGCAGCAGATCCCTAAAAATTTTTCCAATAAATATCGAAACATCAACTGCGACAATATGTACTACACTGACGGATCACTTCTGGATGGGTCCACTGGCTTCGGTATCTTCAATAACAATTTAACCGTCTCCCATAAGCTCGATAATCCTGCTTCTGTTTACGTCGCAGAATTAGCTGCAATTCAGTACACCCTAGGGATTATCGAAAAAATGCCCACGGACCATTATTTCATCTTTACGGACAGTCTCAGTTCCATTGAGGCTCTCCGATCGATGAAAGATGTTAAGCACTCACCGTATTTCCTGGGGAAAATACGGGAACATCTGAGTGCTTTATCCGAAAAATCTACTCAGATAACCTTAGCGTGGGTCCCTTCTCACTGCTCGATACCGGGTAATAAAAAAGCGGACTCTTTGGCTAAGGTGGGCGCAACAAGCGGTGATATTTATGAAAGACCAATTGCCTTTAATGAATTTTTTTGCATTTGTACGTCAGAATACGATCATCAGTTGGCAAAATTCTTGGACCAAGGGGGAACTGGGAAGGTGGTTACATTCCATAATCCCCAAGGTATCGACGAACCCGTGGTTCAAGGGGTTGGATGTAAGTCGGGATTTCATTTGCGTGATGTCCCGGCTTATGTCCAATCACTATAGATTTGACGCGCATCTCCGTCGTGTTGGGCTCGGGGAGAGTGGTATCTGTGCCTGTGGTGAAGGTTATCACGACATAGAGCACGTTGTTTGGTCATGCCCTGTACACCGTGACGCCAGGTCTAGACTAATAGCTTCCCTGCAGGCCGAAGGTAGGCAGCCGGCTGTTCCTGTTCGTGATGTCTTGGCGAGCCGTGACCTATCCTACATGTCCCTTATATACGTTTTCCTGAAATCCATCCACGCCCCAGTTTAGTCCTATCCCCTTCCGCCTACATCCAACCAAACGACAAGAACACGTTAAGACCCCGGATCCGAAAACAGCAATCAGACCCGCACGATACTCTCAAGGCCCGATGGAAACAACCCAATATGCCAGTCCGTAATATCTTGGCCCAGCAGCGGAACAAATTTAATATGCTGCTTACCTATGGCAATGAAAATCATCAAGCAGCAAACCTGTGCTTTAAATGCAAAATATTCTAGCTTTAAGTTAGATTTAGTTTCAGCTCGTAGTCGGCAGCGAGGATGAAAAATTTGCTTTTAGTTATTCAGATACTTTAGAAAGTAAGCTACCAGATATAATTGGCGCCGTTACACATTGAATTGTATTTGTGCCGTGTCAAATAAACTATAGATGAAGAAGAAAAAAAAATCAGTTATAGACGGCTGAAATCCGGACAAGTACAAAACGAACGAACTAAAAACGAACTACCTAAACAGAATATATATATATATATATATATATATATATATATATATATATATATATATATATATATATATATATATATATATATATATATATATATATAATAATATATATAATATATATATATATATATATATATATATATATATATATATATATATATATATATATATATATATATATATATATATATATATATATATATATATATATATATATATATATATATATATATATATATATATATATATATATATATATATATATATATATATATATATATA